>NW_027182821.1:1085000-1120000 GCF_041146395.1 Eulemur rufifrons | reverse complement strand
CAAACTAACCGCTATACCTAACCGCTATACCTCACCCTAACTCTCACCCCAATCCGAATTCTAACCATACCCCTTCATAAAACACTAACTCCTAACCGCTAACCCTAACACTAACCAAAAACCCTAATCACTAATCCCTAACCCTAACGCTTAACCTTTACCCTAACCGTTAACCCTCACCCTAAATCTTAACACTGACCCTAACCTTAACCTTTAACTCTAAGCCTAATCCTTAACCCTACAGTAAGGAAGACCCTTAATGCTAATGGGATCCCTTATCCCTAACCCTAACACTACAGTTAAAAATAACCCTAACCTTTGATCCTTAAACCTAACCCCTAACACTTACCTTAACCCCAAACCCTAACCCTAATCCTAAGCATTAAACCTAACCCTATCTCTTAACCCTAACGCTAGCCCTTACCCTAACGCCTAGATCTAACCCTAAATCTAACCTACCGCCTAATCCTAACCTTAAGCCTTAATGGTAACTCTAACCCTGAACCCTAAACCTACCCATAACCCTTAACACTAACCCTATCCGTGAACCTTAATCCTGACCCTAACTATTACCGCACCCAAGCATTTACCCTGACCCTAACCCTAATCCTTAATGATAACCCTAACACTAAACCTTCACCTTAAGCCCAACACTTAACCCTAATCCTATCCCTTAACCTTAACCCTAACCTAACCCTAACACTAACCCTAACCCGAAACCTAACCCTAACCCTAACCCCTAACCCTAACCCTAACCCCTAACCCTAACCCTAACCCCTACCCCAACCCCAACCCTAACCCCTAACCCTAACGCTAACCCCTAACCCTAACCCTAACCCCTAACCCTAACCCTAACCTAACCCTAACCCAACCCTAACCCTAACCCTAACCCCTAACCCTAACCCTTACCTTTACCCTAACCCTTACCCTTACCCTTACCCTAACCCTAACCCTAACCCCTAAACCTAACCCCTAACCCTAACCCTAACCCCTAACCCTAACCCCTAACCCCTACCCTAACCCTAACCCCTAACCCTAAACCTAACCCCTAACCCTAACCCTAAACCTAACCCTAACCCTAACTCCTAACCCTAACCCCTGACCCTGACCCTGACCCCTGAACCTGACCCTGACATTAACCCTAACCCTAAACCTAAACCCTAACCCTAGCCCTAGCCCTAACCCGTAACCCTAACCCTAACCCCTAACCCTAACCCTAACTCTAACCCTGAACCCTAAACCTACCCGTAACCCTTAACACTAACCCTATCCGTGAACCTTAACCCTGACCCTAAACATTACCCGCACCCAAGCATTTAACCCTGACCCTAACCCTAATCCTTAATGCTAACCCTAACACTAAACCCTAACCCTAAGCCCAACACTTATCCCTAATCCTATCCCTTAACCCTAACCCTAACCCTAATGCTACCCCCTAAACGTAACCCTAACCGTGACCAGTAAACCTAACCGTAACCTCTAACACAAACCATAGCACATAACTCTAACCCTAAAACTAACCCTAACCCTAACCCTAACCCTGACCCTAAACCCTAACTCTGAACCTTAACCCTAAGCGTTAACTCTCACGCTAACCTTTAATCCTAACCCTAATCCTAATCTTCAACCCTAAACCTAACACTTAACCCTAACCCTGTACCAAACCCTAACCCCTCATCTTAACCCTAACCGTAAACCTCAACCCTAAACCAAAGTGTAACCGTTAAACCTAAGAGTAACCTTTAACCCTAACCCTAATCCCTAACCCTAAGCCCTCACCCTAACACTAAACTTCATCCTTAACCCTAACCAAAATCCTAACCCTAAATCTAATTCTCAGACTTCTTGCTTTCTTAGAGTTTAGAAAGCCTGCAATCCTCCCATGCCATGCGTGAAAGGAGGCTCTACCACTGTGTCCTGCATGAAACCCACGGGCCCATACCCAGAGTATGATAGAGTGGGTTCCCGGATACAATCTCAGCCCCCTAAACTCCCCACGCCCACCTAATGCAGACAGGGCCCGTGCGCTAAGCATAAACAATACCTTTAACAGATAACCCTAACCCTGAACATAACACCCAACCCTGTTCCTATTTCTCCCCTTAACACGTAAACCTCACCGTGCGCCTAACTTTAACCTCTCATCATAACGTTAATGCATAACCCATTTCCTGAGAACAACCCCTATCCCATAATTCTAACCCTATCTCCTAGTCATCACTGTGACACCTAATCGCTAACCCTAATTCTAAACCGCTAACCCTAACCGTAACCCTACCTACAACCCTAACACTCACAGTAACCCTTACTTCTAACCCCAACGCTATGCCTAACAAAAAACCTAACCCTTGACCCTAACCCTTCACCCTAACCCCTAAGCCTTACCCTAACCCTTAACCCTAATCCTAATCCTAACCATTAAATCTAACCCTAGCTCTTAAAGCTAACCCTAAACCTTACCCTCACGACTAGACCTAACCCTGACACTAACCTAACACCTAACCCTAACCAGAACCCCTAAAGCTAACCCTGAACCCTATCCCTAACCCTAGCAGTAAACTTTAACCCTAAACCTAAGCCCAGCCCGTAACCCTAATCCTATCCCTTTACCCTAAAACTAACCCCTAAACCTAACCCCTATACCTCACCCTAACTCTAACCCCAATCCTAATTCTAACCATACCCCTTCATAAAACACTAACTCCTAACCGCTAACCCTAACACTAACCAAAAACCCTAATCACTAATCCCTAACCCTAACGCTTAACCTTTACCCTAACCGTTAACCCTAACCCTAAATCTTAACACTGACCCTAACCTTAACCTTTAACTCTAAGCCTAACCCTTAACCCTACAGTAAGGAAGACCCTTAATGCTAATGGGATCCCTGATCCCTAACCCTAACACTACAGCTAAAAATAACCCTAACCTTTGATCCTTAAACCTAACCCCTAACACTTACTTTAACCCCAAACCCTAACCCTAATCCTAAGCATTAAACCTAACCCTATCTCTTAACCCTAACGCTAGCCCTTACCCTAAGGCCTAGATCTAACCCTAAATCTAACCTACCGCCTAATCCTAACCTTAAGCCCTAATGCTAACTCTAACCCTGAACCCTAAACCTATCCGTAACTCTTAACACTAACCCTATCCGTGAACCTTAACCCTGACCCTAACCATTACCCGCACCCAAGCATTTAACCCTGACCCTACCACTAATCCTTAATGATAACCTAACACTAAACCCTAACCCTAAGCCCAACACTTAACACTAATCCTATCCCTTAACCCTAACCCTAACCCTAATGCTAACACCTAAACGTAACCCTAAGCGTGACCAGTAAACCTAACCCTAACATCTAACACAAACCATAGCACATAACTCTAAACCTAAAACGAACCCTAACCCTAAACCTAACCCCTAACTCTTAACCTTAACCCTAAGCGTTAACTCTCACGCTAACCTTTAATCCTAACCCTAATCCTAATCTTCAACCCTAAACCTAACACTTAACCCTAACCCTGTACCTAACCCTACCCCTCATCTTAACCCTAACCGTAAACCTCAACCCTAAATCAAAGTGTAACCGTTAAACCTAAGAGTAACCTTTAACCCTAACCCTAATCCCTAACCCTAAGCCCTCACCCTAACACTAAACTTCATCCTTAACCCTAACCAGAATCCTACCCCTAAATCTAATTCTCAGACTTCTTGCTTTCTTAGAGTTTAGAAAGCCTGCAATCCTCCCATGCCATGCGTGAAAGGAGGCTCTACCACTGTGTCCTGCATGAAACCCACGGGCCCATACCCAGAGTATGATAGAGTGTGTTCCCGGGTACAATCCCAGCCCCCTAAACTCCCCCCGCCCGCCTAATGCAGACAGGGCCCGTGCGCTAAGCATAAACAATACCTTTAACAGATAACCCTAACCCTGAACATAACACCCAACCCTGTTCCTATTTCTCCCCTTAACACGTAAACCTCACCGTGCGCCTAACTTTAACCTCTTATCCTAACGTGAATGCGTAACCCATTTCCTGAGAACAACCCCTATCCCATAATTCTAAACCTATCTCCTAGTCATCACTGTGACACCTAATCCCTAACCCTAATTCTAAACCGCTAACCCTAACCGTAACCCTACCTACAACCCTAACACTGACAGTAACCCTTACTTCTAACCCCAACGCTATGCCTAACAAAAACCCTAACCCTTGACCCTAACCCTTCACTCTAACCCCTAAGTCTTACCCTAACCCTTAACCCTAATCCTAATCCTAACCATTAAACCTAACCCTAGCTCTTAAAGCTAACCCTAAACCTTACCCTCATGACTAGACTTAACCCTGACACTAACCTAACACCTAACCCTGACACTATCCTAACACCTAACCCTAACCAGGACCCCTAAAGCTAACCCTGAACCCTATCCCTAACCCTAGCAGTAAACTTTAACCCTAAACCTAAGCCCAACCCGTAACCCTAATCCTATCCTTTTACCCTAAAACTAACCCCTAAACCTAACCCCTATACCTCACCCTAAATCTAACCCCAATCCTAATTCTAACCATACCCCTTCATAAAACACTAACTCCTAACCGCTAACCCTAACACTAACGAAAAACCCTAATAACTAATCCCTAACCCTAACGCTTAACCTTTACCCTAACCGTTAACCCTCACCACAAATCTTAACCCTGACTCTAACCTTAACCTTTAACTCTAAGCCTAACCCTTAACCCTACAATAAGGAAGACCCTTAATGCTAACGGGATCCCTTATACCTAACCCTAACACTACAGCTAAAAATAACCCTAACCTTTGATCCTTAAACTTAACCCCTAACACTTACTTTAACCCCAAATCCTAACCCTAATCCTTAGCATTAAACCTAACCCTATCTCTTAACCCTAACGCTAGCCCTTACCCTAACGCCTAGATCTAACCCTAAATCTAACCTACCGCCTAATCCTAACCTTAAGCCCTAATGATAACTCTAACCCTGAACCCTAAACCTACCCGTAACTCTTAACACTAACCCTATCCGTGCACCTTAACCCTGACCCTAACCATTACCCGCACCCAAGCATTTAACCCTGACCCTACCACTAATCCTTAATGCTAACCCTAACACTAAAACCTAACCCTAAGCCCAACACTTATCCCTAATCCTATCACTTAACCCTAACCCTAACCCTAATGCTAAGCCCTAAACGTAACCCTAAGCGTGACCAGTAAACCTAACCCTAACCTCTAACACAAACCATAGCACATAACTCTAACCCTAAAACTAACGCTAACCCTAAACCTAACCCTAAAACCTATCTCTTAACCTTAACCCTAAGCGTTAACTCTCACGCTAACCTTTAATCCTAACCCTAATCCTAATCTTCAACCCTAAACCTAACACTTAACCCTAACCCTGTACCAAACCCTAACCCCTCATCTTAACCCTAACCGTAAACCTCAACCTTAAACCAAAGTGTAACCGTTAAACCTAAGAGTAACCTTTAACCCTAACCCTAATCCCTGACCCTAAGCCCTCACCCTAACACTAAACTTCATCCTTAACCCTAACCATAATCCTAACCCTAAATCTAATTCTCAGACTTCTTGCTTTCTTAGAGTTTAGAAAGCCTGCAATCCTCCCACGCCATGTGTGAAAGGAGGCTCTACCACTGTGTCCTGCATGAAACCCACGGGCTCATACCCAGAGTATGATAGAGTGGGTGCCCGGGTACAATCCCAGCACCCAAAACTCCCCCCTCCCGTCCGATGCAGACAGGGCCCGTGCGCTAAGCATAAACAATACCTTTAACAGATAACCCTAACCCTGAACATAACACCCAACCCTGTTCCTATTTCTCCCCTTAACACGTAAACCTCACCGTGCGCCTAACTTTAACCTCTTATCCTAACGTTAATGCATAACCCATTTCCTGAGAACAACCCCTATCCCATAATTCTAACCCTATCTCCTAGTCATCACTGTGACACCTAATCCCTAACCCTAATTCTAAACCGCTAACCCTAACGATAACCCTACCTACAACCCTAACACTGACAGTAACCCTTACTTCTAACCCCAACGCTATGCCTAACAAAAACCCTAACCCTTGACCCTAACCCTTCACCCTAACCCCTAAGCCTTACCCTAACCCTTAACCCTAATCCTAATCCTAACCATTAAACCTAACCCTAGCTCTTAAAGCTAACCCTAAACCTTACCCTCACGACTAGACCTAACCCTGACACTAACCTAACACCTAACCCTAACCAGAACCCCTAAAGCTAACCCTGAACCCTATCCCTAACCCTAGCAGTAAACTTTAACCCTAAACCTAAGCCCAACCCGTAACCCTAATCCTATCCTTTTACCCTAAAATTAACCCCTAAACCTAACCCCTATACCTCACTCTAACTCTAACCCCAATCCTAATTCTAACCATACCCCTTCATAAAACACTAATTCCTAACCGCTAACCTTAACACTAACCAAAATCCCTAATCACTAATCCCTAACCCTAACGCTTAACCTTTACCCTAACTGTTAACCCTCACCCTAAATCTTAACAGTGACCCTAACCTTAACCTTTAACTCTAAGCCTAACCCTTAACCCTACAGGAAGGAAGACCCTTAATGCTAATCGGATCCCTTATCCCTAACCCTAACACTACAGCTAAAAATAACCCTAACCTTTGATCCTTATACCTAACCCCTAACACTTACTTTAACCCCAAACCCTAACCCTAATCCTAAGCATTAAACCTAACCCTATCTCTTAACCATAACGCTAGCCCTTACCCTAACGCCTAGATCTAACCCTAAATCTAACCTACCGCCTAATCCTAGCCTTAAGCCCTAATGCTAACTCTAACCCTGAACCCTAAACCTACCCGTAACCCTTAACACTAACCCTATCCGTGAACCTTAACCCTGACCCTAGCCATTACCCGCACCCAAGCATTTAACCCTGACCCTAACCCTAATCCTTAATGCTAACCCTAACACTAAACCCTAACCATAAGCCCAACACTTATCCCTAATCCTATCCCTTAACCCTAACCCTAACCCTAATGCTACCCCCTAAACGTAACCCTAACCGTGACCAGTAAACCTAACCCTAACCTCTAACACAAACCATAGCACATAACTCTAACCCTAAAACTAACCCTAACCCTAACCGTAACCCTAAACCCTAACTCTTAACCTTAACCCTAAGCGTTAACTCTCACGCTAACCTTTAATCCTAACACTAATCCTAATCTTCAACCCTAAACCTAACACTTAACCCTAACCCTGTACCAAACCCTAACCCCTCATCTTAACCCTAACCGTAAACCTCAACCCTAAACCAAAGTCTAACCGATAAACCTAAGAGTAACCTTTAACCCTAACCCTAATCCCTAACCCTAAGCCCTCACCGTAACACTAAACTTCATCCTTAACCCTAACCAGAATCCTAACCCTAAATCTAATTCTCAGACTTCTTGCTTTCTTAGAGTTTAGAAAGCCTGCCATCCTCCCATGCCATGCGTGAAAGGAGGCTCTACCACTGTGTCCTGCATGAAACCCACGGGCCCATACCCAGAGTATGATAGAGTGGGTTCCCGGGTACAATCCCAGCCCCCTAAACTCCCCCCGCCCGCCTAATGCAGACAGGGCCCGTGCGCTAAGCATAAACAATACCTTTAACAGATAACCCTAACCCTGAACATAACACCCAACCCTGTTCCTATTTCTCCCCTTAACACGTAAACCTCACCGTGCGCCTAACTTTAACCTCTTATCCTAACGTTAATGCATAACCCATTTCCTGAGAACAACCCCATCCCATAATTCTAACCCTATCTCCTAGTCATCACTGTGACACCTAATCCCTAACCCTAATTCTAAACCGCTAACCCTAACCGTAACCCTACCTACAACCCTAACACTCACAGTAACCCTTACTTCTAACCCCAACGCTATGCCTAACAAAAACCCTAATCCTTGACCCTAACCGTTCACTCTAACCCCTAAGCCTTACCCTAACCCTTAACCCTAATCCTAATCCTAACCATTAAATCTAACCCTAGCTCTTAAAGCTAACCCTAAACCTTACCCTCACGACTAGACCTAACCCTGACACTAACGTAACACCTAACCCTAACCAGAACCCCTAAAACTAACCCTGAACCCTATCCCTAACCCCAGCACTAAACTTTAACCCAAAACCTAAGCCCAACCCGTAACCCTAATCCTATCCTTTTACCCTAAAACTAACCCCTAAACCTAACCCCTATACCTCACCCTAACTCTAACCCCAATCCTAATTCTAACCATATCCCTTCATAAAACACTAACTCCTAACCTCTAACCCTAACACTAACCAAAAACTCTAATCACTAATCCCTAACCCTAATGCTTAACCTTTACCCTAACCGTTAACCCTCACCCTAAATCTTAACACTGACCCTAACCTTAACCTTTAACTCTAAGCCTAACCCTTAACCCTACAATAAGGAAGACCCTTAATGCTAATGGGATCCCTAATCCCTAACCCTAACACTACAGCTAAAAATAACCCTAACCTTCGATCCTTAAACCTAACCCCTAACACTTACTTTAACCCCAAACCCTAACCCTAATCCTAAGCATTAAACCTAACCCTATCTCTTAATCCTAACGCTAGCCCTTACCCTAACGCCTAGATCTAACCCTAAATCTAACCTACCGCCTAATCCTAACCCTAAGCCCTAATGCTAACACTAACCCTGAACCCTAAACCTACCCGTAACCCTTAACACTAACCGTATCGGTCAACCTAAACCCTGACCCTAACCATTTCCCGCACCCAAGCATTTAACACTGACCGTAACTCTAATCCTTAATGCTAACCTTAACACTAAACCCTAACCCTAAGCCCAACACTTAACCCTAATCCTATCCCTTAACCCTAACCCTAACCCTCATGCTAACCCCTAAACGTAACCCTAACCGTGACCAGTAAACCTAAACCTAACCTCTAACACAAACCATAGCACACAACTCTAAACCTAAAACTAAACCTAACCCTAACCCTAACCGTAAAACCTAACACTTAACCTTAACCCTAAGCGTTAACTCTCACGCTAACCTTTAATCCTAACCCTAATCCTAATCTTCAACCCTAAACCTAACACTTAACCCTAACCCTGTACAAAACCCTAACCCCTCATCTTAACCCTAACCGTAAACCTCAACCCTAAACCAAAGTGTAACCGTTAAACCTAAGAGTAACCTTTAACCCTAACCCTAATCCCTAACCCTAAGCCCTCACCGTAACACTAAACTTCATCCTTAACCCTAACCATAATCCTAACCCTAAATCTAATTCTCAGACTTCTAGCTTTCTTAGAGTTTAGAAAGCCTGCAATCCTCCCATGCCATGCGTGAAAGGAGGCTCTACCACTGTGTCCTGCATGAAACCCACGGGCCCATACCCAGAGTATGATAGAGTGGGTTCCCGGGTACAATCCCAGCCCCCTAAACTCCCCCCGCCCGCCTAATGCAGACAGGGCCCGTGCGCTAAGCATAAACAATACCTTTAACAGATAACCCTAACCCTGAACATAACACCCAACCCTGTTCCTATTTCTCCCCTTAACACGTAAACCTCACCGTGCGCCTAACTTTAACCTCTTATCCTAACGTTAATGCATAACCCATTTCCTGAGAACAACCCCTATCCCATAATTCTAACCCTATGTCCTAGTCATCACCGTGACACCTAATCCCTAACCCTAATTCTAAACCGCTAACCCTAACCGTAACCCTACCTACAACCCTAACACTGACAGTAACCCTTACTTCTAACCCCAACGCTATGCCTAACAAAAACCCTAACCCTTCACCCTAACCCTTCACACTAACCCCTAAGCCTTACCCTAACCCTTAACCCTAATCCTAATCCTAACCATTAAACCTAACCCTAGCTCTTAAAGCTAACCCTAAACCTTACCCTCACGACTAGGCCTAACCCTGACACTAACCTAACACCTAACCCTAACCAGAACCCCTAAAGCTAACCCTGAACCCTATCCCTAACCCTAGCAGTAAACTTTAACCCTAAAACTAAGCCCAACCCGTAACCCTAATCCTATCCTTTTACCCTAAAACTAACCCCTAAACCTAACCCCTATACCTCACCCTAACTCTAACCCCAATCCTAATTCTAACCATACCCCTTCATAAAACACTAACTCCTAACCGCTAACCCTAACACTAACCAAAAACCCTAATCACTAATCCCTAACCCTAACGCTTAACCTTTACCCTAACCGTTAACCCTCACCCTAAATCTTAACACTGACCCTAACCTTAACCTTTAACTCTAAGCCTAACCCTTAACCCTACAGTAAGGAAGACCCTTAATGCTAATGGGATCCCTTATCCCTAACCCTAACACTACAGCTAAAAATAACCCTAACCTTTGATCCTTAAACCTAACCCCTAACACTTTCTTTAACCCCAAACCCTAACCCTAATCCTAAGCATTAAACCTAACCCTATCTCTTAATCCTAACGCTAGCCCTTACCCTAACGCCTAGATCTAACCCTAAATCTAACCTACCGCCTAATCCTAACCTTAAGCCCTAATGCTAACACTAACCCTGAACCCTAAACCTACCCGTAACCCTTAACACTAACCCTATCCGTGAACCTTAACCCTGACCCTAACCATTACCCGCACCCAAGCATTTAACCCTGACCCTAACCCTAATCCTTAATGGTAACCCTAACACTAAACCCTAACCCTAAGCCCAACACTTAACCCTAATCCTATCCCTTAACCCTAACCCTAACCCTAATGCTAACCCCTAAACGTAACCCTAACCGTGACCAGTAAACCTAACCCTAACCTCTAACACAAACCATAGCACATAACTCTAACCCTAAAACTAACCCTAACACTAACCATAAACTCTAACACTTAACCTTAACCCTAAGCGTTAACTCTCACGCTAACCTTTAATCCTAACCCTAATCCTAATCTTCAACCCTAAACCTAACACTTAACCCTAACCCTGTACCAAACCCTAACCCCTCATCTTAACCCTAACCGTAAACCTCAACCCTAAAGCAAAGTCTAGCCGTTAAACCTAAGAGTAACCTTTAACCCTAACCCTAATCCCTAACCCTAAGCCCTCACCCGAACACTAAACTTCATCCTTAACCCTAACCAGAATCCTAACCCTAAATCTAATTCTCAGACTTCTTGCTTTCTTAGAGTTTAGAAAGCCTGCAATCCTCCCATGCCATGCGTGAAAGGAGGCTCTACCACTGCGTCCTGCATGAAACCCACAGGCCCATACCCAGAGTATGATAGAGTGGGTTCCCAGGTACAATCCCAGCCCCCTAAACTCCCCCCGCCCGCCTAATGCAGACAGGGCCCGTGCGCTAAGCATAAACAATACCTTTAACAGATAACCCTAACCCTGAACATAACACCCAACCCTGTTCCTATTTCTCCCCTTAACACCTAAACCTCACCGTGCGCCTAACTTTAACCTCTTATCCTAACGTTAATGCATAACCCATTTCCTGAGAACAACCCCTATCCCATAATTCTAACCCTATCTCCTAGTCATCACTGTGACACCTAATCCCTAACCCTAATTCTAAACCGCTAACCCTACCGTAACCCTACCTACAACCCTAACACTGACAGTAACCCTTACTTCTAACCCCAACGCTATGCCTAAGAAAAACCCTAACCCTTGACCCTAACACTTCACCCTAACCCCTAAGCCTTACCCTAACCCTTAACCCTAATCCTAATCCTAACCATTAAACCTAACCCTAGCTCTTAAAGCTAACCCTAAACCTTACCCTCACGACTAGACCTAACCCTGACACTAACCTAACACCTAACCCTAACCAGAACCCCTAAAGCTAACCCTGAACCCTATCCCTAACCCTAGCAGTAAACTTTAACCCTAAACCTAAGCCCAACCCGTAACCCTAATCCTATCCTTTTACCCTAAAACTAACCCCAAAACCTAACCCCTATACCTCACCCTAACTCTAACCCCAATCCTAATTCTAACCATACTCCTTCATAAAACACTAACTCCTAACCGCTAACCCTAACACTAACCAAAAACCCTAATCACTAATCCCTAACCCTAACGCTTAACCTTTACCCTAACCGTTAACCCTCACCCTAAATCTTAACACTGACCCTAACCTTAACCTTTAACTCTAAGCCTAACCCTTAACCCTACAGTAAGGAAGACCCTTAATGCTAATGGGATCCCTTATCCCTAACCCTAACACTACAGCTAAAAATAACCCTAACCTTGGATCCTTAAACCTAACCCCTAACACTTACTTTAACCCCAAACCCTAACCCTAATCCTAAGCATTAAACCTATCCCTATCTCTTAACCCTAACGCTAGCCCTTACCCTAACGCCTAGATCTAACCCTAAATCTAACCTACCGCCTAATCCTAACCTTAAGCCCTAATGCTAACACTAACCCTGAACCCGAAACCTACTCGTAACCCTTAACACTAACCCTATCCGTGAACCTAAACCCTGACCCTAACCATTACCCGCACCCAAGCATTTAACCCTGACCCTAACCCTAATCCTTAATGCTAACCTTAACACTAAACCCTAACCCTAAGCCCAACACTTAACCCTAATCCTATCCCTTAACCCTAACCCTAACCCTAATGCTAACCCCTAAAGGTAACCCTAACCGTGACCAGTAAACCTAACCCTAACCTCTAACACAAACCATAGCACATAACTCTAACCCTAAAACTAACCCTAACACTAACCCTAAACTCTAACACTTAACCTTAACCCTAAGCGTTAACTCTCACGCTAACCTTTAATCCTAACCCTAATCCTAATCTTAAACCCTAAACCTAACACTTAACCCTAACACTGTACCAAAGCCTAACCCCTCATCTTAACCCTAACCGTAAACCTCAACCCTAAACCAAAGTGTAACCGTTAAAACTAAGAGTAACCTTTAACCCTAACCCTAATCCCTAACCCTAATCCCTCACCCTAACACTAAACTTCATCCTTAACCCTAACCAAAATCCTACCCCTAAATCTAATTCTCAGACTTCTTGCTTTCTTAGAGTTTAGAAAGCCTGCAATCCTCCCATGCCATGCGTGAAAGGAGGCTCTAGCAATGTGTCCTGCATAAAACCCACGGGCCCATACACAGAGTATGATAGAGTGGGTTCCCGGGTACAATCCCAGCCCCCTAAACTCCCCCCGCCTGCCTAATGCAGACAGGGCCCGTGCGCTAAGCATAAACAATACCTTTAACAGATAACCCTAACCCTGAACATAACACCCAACCCTGTTCCTATTTCTCCCCTTAACACGTAAACCTCACCGTGCGCCTAACTTTAACCTCTTATCCTAACGTTAATGCATAACCCATTTCCTGAGAACAACCCCTATCCCATAATTCTAACCCTATCTCCTAGTCATCACTGTGACACCTAATCCCTAACCCTAATTCTAAACCGCTAACCCTAACCGTAACCCTACCTACAACCCTAACACTGACAGTAACCCTTACTTCTAACCCCAATGCTATGCCTAACAAAAACCCTAACCCTTGATCCTAACCCTTCACCCTAACCCCTAAGCCTTACCCTAACCCTTAACCCTAATCCTAATCCTAACCATTAAACCTAACCCTAGCTCTTAAAGCTAACCCTAAACCTTACCCTCACGACTAGACCTAACCCCGACACTAACCTAACACCTAACCCTAACCAGAACCCCTAAAGCTAACCCTGAACCCTATCCCTAACCCTAGCAGTAAACTTTAACCCTAAACCTAAGCCCAACCCGTAACCCTAATCCTATCCTTTTACCCTAAAACTAACCCCTAAGCCTAACACCTATACCTCACCCTAACTCTAACCCAATCCTTATTCTAACCATACCCCTTCATAAAACACTAACTCCTAACCGCTAACCCTAACACTAACCAAAAACCCTAATCACTAATCCCTAACCCTAACGCTTAACCTTTACCCTAACCGTTAACCCTCACCCTAAATCTTAACCCTGACCCTAACCTTAACCTTTAACCCTAAGCCTAACCCTTAACCCTACAGTAAGGAAGACCCTTAATGCTAATGGGATCCCTTATCCCTAACCCTAACACTACAGTTAAAAATAACCCTAACCTTGGATCCTTAAACCTAACCCCTAACACTTACTTTAACCCCAAACCCTAACCCTAATCCTATGCATTAAACGTAACCCTATCTCTTAACCCTAACGCTAGCCATTACCCTAACGCCTAGATCTAACCCTAAATCTAACCTACCGCCTAATGCTAACCTTAAGCCCTAATGCTAACACTAACCCTGAACCCTAAACCTACCCGTAACCCTTAACACTAAACCTATCCGTGAACCTAAACCCTGACCCTAACCATTACCCGTACCCAAGCATTTAACCCTGACCCTAACCCTAATCCTTAATGCTAACCTTAACACTAAACCCTATCCCTAAGCCAAACACTTAACCCTAATCCTATCCCTTAACCCTAACCCTAACCCTAATGCTAACCCCTAAACGTAACCCTAACCGGGACCAGTAAACCTAACCCTAACCTCTAACACAAATCATAGCACATAACTCTAAACCTAAAACTAACCCTAACCCTAACCCTAAACCCTAACTCTTAACCTTAACCCTAAGCGTTAACTCTCACGCTAACCTTTAATCCTAACCCTAATCCTAATCTTCAACCCTAAACCTAACACTTAACCCTAACCCTGTACCAAACCCTAACCCCTCATCTTAACCCTAACCGTAAACCTCAACCCTAAACCAAAGTGTAACCGTTAAACCTAAGAGTAACCTTTAACCCTAACCCTATTCCCTAACCCTAAGACCTCACCCTAACACTAAACTTCATCCTTAACCCTAACCAGAATCCTAACCCTAAATCTAATTCTCAGACTTCTTGCTTTCTTAGAGTTTAGAAAGCCTGCAATCCTCCCATGCCATGCGTGAAAGGAGGCTCTACCACTGTGTCCAGCATGAAACCCATGGGCCCATACCCAGAGTATGATAGAGTGGGTTCCCTGGTACAATCCCAGCCCACTAAACTCACCCCGCCCGCCTAATGCAGACAGGGCCCGTGCGCTAAGCATAAACAATACCTTTAACAGATAACCCTAACCCTGAACTTAACACCCAACCCTGTTCCTATTTCTCCCCTTAACACGTAAACCTCAACGTGCGCCTAACTTTAACCTCTTATCCTAACGTTAATGCATAACCCATTTCCTGAGAACAACCCCTATCCCATAATTCTAACCCTATCTCCTAGTCATCACTGTGACACCTAATCCCTAACCCTAATTCTAAACCGCTAACCCTAACCACAACCCTACATACAAGCCTAACACTGACAGTAACCCTTACTTCTAACCCCAACGCTATGCCTAACAAAAACCCTAACCCTTGACCCTAACCCTTCACCCTAACCCCTAAGCCTTACCCTAACCCTTAACCCTAATCCTAATCCTAACCATTAAACCTAACCCTAGCTCTTAAAGCTAACCCTAAACCTTACCCTCACGACTAGACCTAACCCTGACACTAACCTAACACCTAACCCTAACCAGAACCCCTAAAGCTAACCCTGAACCCTACCCCTAACCCTAGCAGTAAACTTTAACCCTAAACCTAAGCCCAACCCGTAACCCTAATCCTATCCTTTTACCCTAAAACTAACCCCTAAACCTAACCCCTATACCTCACCCTAACTCTAACCCCAATCCTAATTCTAACCATACCCCTTCATAAAACACTAACTCCTAATCGCTAACTCTAAAACTAACCAAAAACCCTAATCACTAATCCCTAACCCTAACGCTTAACCTTTACCCTACCGTTAACCCTCACCCTAAATCTTAACACTGACCCTAACCTTAACCTTTAACTCTAAGCCTAACCCTTAACCCTACAGTAAGGAAGAACCTTAATGCTAATGGGATCCCTTATCCCTAACCCTAACACTACAGCTAAAAATAACCCTAACCTTGGATCCTTAAACCTAACCCCTAACACTTACTTTAACCCCAAACCCTAAGCCTAATCCTAAGTATTAAACCTAACCCTATCTCTTAACCCTAACGCTAGCCCTTACCCTAACGCCTAGATCTAACCCTAAATCTAACCTACCGCCTAATCCTAACCTTAAGCCCTAATGTTAACACTAACCCTGACCCTAAACCTACCCGTAACCCTTAACACTAACCCTATCCGTGAACCTTAACCCTGACCCTAACCATTACCCGCACCCAAGCATTTAACCCTGACCCTAACCCTAATCCTTCATGATAACCCTAACACTAAACCCTAACCCTAAGCCCAACACTTAACCCTAATCCTATCCCTTAACCCTAACCCTAACCGAAACCCTAATGCTAACCCCTAAATGTAACCCTAACCGTGACCAGTAAACCTAACCCTAACCTCTAACACAAACCATAGCACATAACTCTAACCCTAAAACTAACCCTAACCCTAACCCTAAACCCTAACACTTAACCTTTACCCTAAGCGTTAACTCTCACGCTAACCTTTAATCCTAACCCTAATCCTAATCTTCAACCCTAAACCTAACACTTAACCCTAACCCTGTACCAAACCCTAACCCCTCATCTTAACCCTAACCGTAAACCTCAACCCTAAGCCAAAGTCTAACCGTTAAACCTAAGAGTAACCTTTAACCCTAACCCTAATCCCTAACCCTAAGCCCTCACCCTAACACTAAACTTCATCCTTAACCCTAACCACAATCCTAACCCTAAATCTAATTCTCAGACTTCTTGCTTTCTTAGAGTTTAGAAAGCCTGCAATCCTCCCATGCCATGCGTGAAAGGAGGCTCTACCGCTGTGTCCTGCATGAAACCCATGGGCCCATACCCAGAGTATGATAGAGTGGGTTCCCGGGTACAATCCCAGCCCACTAAGCTCCCCCCGCCCGCCTAATGCAGACAGGGACCGTGCGCTAAGCATAAACAATACCTTTAACAGATAACCCTAACCCTGAACATAACACCCAACCCTGTTCCTATTTCTCCCCTTAACACGTAAACCTCACCGTGCGCCTAACTTTAACCTCTTATCCTAACGTTAATGCATAACCCATTTCCTGAGAACAACCCCTATCCCATAATTCTAACCCTATCTCCTAGTGATCACTGTGACACCTAATCCCTAACCCTAATTCTAAACCGCTAACCCTAACCGTAACCCTACCTACAACCCTAACACTGACAGTAACCCTTACTTCTAACCCCAACGCTATGCCTAACAAAAACCCTAACCCTTGACCCTAACCCTTCACCCTAACCCCTAAGCCTTACCCTAACCCTTAACCCTAATCCTAATCCTAACCATTAAACCTAACCCTAGCTCTTAAAGCTAACCCTAAACCTTACCCTCACGACTAGACCTAACCCTGACACTAACCTAACACCTAACCCTAACCAGAACCCCTAAAGCTAACCCTGAACCCTATCCCTAACCCTAGCAGTAAACTTTAACCCTAAACCTAAGCCCAACCCATAACCCTAATCCTATTCTTTTACCCTAAAACTAACCCCTAAACCTAACCCCTATACCTCACCCTAACTCTAACCCCAATCCTAATTCTAACCATACCCCTTCATAAAACACTAACTCCTAACCGCTAACCCGAACACTAACCAAAAACCATAATCACTAATCCCTAACCCTAACGCTTAATCTTTACCCTAACCGTTAACCCTCACCCTAAATCTTAACCCTGACCCTAACCTTAACCTTTAACTCTAAGCCTAACCCTTAACCCTACAGTAAGGAAGACCCTTAATGCTAATGGGATCCCTTATCCCTAACCCTAACACTACAGCTAAAAATAACCCTAACCTTGGATCCTTAAACCTAACCCCTAACACTTACTTTAACCCCAAACCCTAACCCTAATCCTAAGCATGAAACCTATCCCTATCTCTTAACCCTAACGCTAGCCCTTACCCTAACGCCTAGATCTAACCCTAAATCTAACCTACCGCCTAATCCTAACCTTAAGCCCTAATGCTAACTCTAACCCTGAACTCTAAACCTACCCGTAACCCTTAACACTAACCCTATCCGTGAACCTTAACCCTGACCCTAACCATTACCCGCACCCAAGCATTTAACCCTGACCCTAACCCTAATCTTTAATGATAACCCTAACACTAAACCCTAACCCTAAGCCCAACATTTAACCCTATATCTAACCTACCGCCTAATCCTAACCTTAAGCCCTAATGCTAACTCTAACCCTGAACTCTAAACCTACCCGTAACCCTTATCACTAACCCTATCCGTGAACCTTAACCCTGACCCTAACCATTACCCGCACCCAAGCATTTAACCCTGACCCTAACCCTAATCTTTAATGATAACCCTAACACTAAACCCTAACCCTAAGCCCAACACTTAACCCTAATCCTATCCCTTAACCCTAACCCTAATGCTAACCCCTAAACGTAACCCTCACCGTGACCAGTAAACCTAAACCTAACCTCTAACACAAACCATAGCACATAACTCTAACCCTAAAACTAACCCTAACCCTAACCCTAATCCTAAACCCTAACTCTTAACCTTAACAGTAAGCGTTAACTCTCACGCTAACCTTTAATCCTAACCCTAATCCTAATCTTCAACCCTAAACCTAACACTTAACCCTAACCCTGTACCAAACCCTAACCCCTCATCTTAACCCTAACCGTAAACCTCAACCCTAAACCAAAGTGTAACCGATAAACCTAAGAGTAACCTTTAACCCTAACCCTAATCCCTGACCCTAAGCCCTCACCCGAACACTAAACTTCATCCTTAACCCTAACCATAATCCTAACCCTAAATCTAATTCTCAGACTTCTTGCTTTCTTAGAGTTTAGAAAGCCTGCAATCCTCATATGCCATGCGTGAAAGGAGGTTCTACCACTGTGTCCTGCATGAAACCCTTGGGCCCATACCCAGAGTATGATAGAGTGGGTTCCCGGGTACAATCCCAGCCCCCTAAACTCCCCCCGCCCGCCTAATGCAGACAGGGCCCGTGCGCTAAGCATAAACAATACCTTTAACAGATAACCCTAACCCTGAACATAACACCCAACCCTGTTCCTATTTCTCCCCTTAACACGTAAACCTCACCGTGCGCCTAGCTTTAACCTCTTATCCTAACGTTAATGCATAACCCATTTCCTGAGAACAACCCCTATCCCATAATTCTAACCCTATCTCCTAGTCATCACTGTGACACCTAATCCCTAACCCTAATTCTAAACCGCTAACCCTAACCGTAACCCTACCTACAACCCTAACACTGACAGTAACCCTTACTTCTAACCCCAACGCTATGCCTAACAAAAACCCTAACCCTTCACCCTAACCCCTAAGCCTTACCCTAACCCTTAACCCTAATCCTAATCCTAACCATGAAACCTAACCCTAGCTCTTAAAGCTAACCCTAAACCTTACCCTCACGACTAGACCTAACCCTGACACTAACCTAACACCTAACCCTAACCAGAACCCCTAAAGCTAACCCTGAACCCTATCCCTGACCCTAGCAGTAAACTTTAACCCTAAACCTAAGCCCAACCCGTAACCCTAATCCTATCCTTTTACCCTAAAACTAACCCCTAAACCTAACCCCTATACCTCACCCTAACTCTAACCCCAATCCTTATTCTAACCATACCCCTTCATAAAACACTAACTCCTAACCGCTAACCCTAACACTAACCAAAAACCCTAATCACTACTCCCTAACCCTAACGCTTAACCTTTACCCTAACCGTTAACCCTCACCCTAAACCTTAACACTGACCCTAACCTTAACCTTTAACTTTAAGCCTAACCCTTAACCCTACAGTAAGGAAGACCCTTAATGCTAATGGGATCCCTTATCTCTAACACTAACACTACAGCTTAAAATAACCCTAACCTTAGATCCTTAAACCTAACCCCTAACACTTACTTTAACCCCAAACCCTAACCCTAATCCTAAGCATTAAACGTAAGCCTATCTCTTAACCCTAACGCTAGCCCTTACCCTAACGCCTAGATCTAACCTTAAATCTAACCTACCGCCTAATCCTAACCTTAAGCCCTAATGCTAACACTAACCCTGAACCCTAAACCTACCCGTAACCCTTAACACTAACTCTATCCGTGAACCTAAACCCTGACCCTAACCATTACACGCACCCAAGCATTTAATCCTGACCCTAACCCTTATCCTTAATGCTAACCTTAACACTAAACCCTAACCCTAAGCCCAACACTTAACCCTAATCCTATCCCTTAACCCTAACCCTAACCCTAATGCTACCCCTAAACGTAACCCTAACCGTGACCAGTAAACCTAACCCTAACCTCTAACACAAACCATAGCACATAACTCTAACCCTAAAACTAACCCTAACCCTAACCCTAACCCTAAACCCTAACTCTTAACCTTAACCCTAAGCGTTAACTCTCACGCTAACCTTTAATCCTAACCCTAATCCTACCTTCAACCCTAAACCTAACACTTAACCCTAACCCTGTACCAAACCCTAACCCCTCATCTTAACCCTAACCGTAAACCTCAACCCTAAACCAAAGTGTAACCGTTAAACCTAAGAGTAACCTTTAACCCTAACCCTAATCCCTAACCCTAAGCCCTCACCCTAACACTAAACTTCATCCTTAACCCTAACCAGAATCCTAACCCTAAATCTAATTCTCAGACTTCTTGCTTTCTTAGAGTTTAGAAAGCCTGCAATCCTCCCATGCCATGCGTGAAAGGAGGCTCTACCACTGTGTCCTGCATGAAACCCACGGGCCCATACCCAGAGTATGATAGAGTGGGTTCCCGGGTACAATCCCAACCCCCTAAACTCCCCCCGCCCGCCTAATGCAGACAGGGCCCGTGCGCTAAGCATAAACAATACCTTTAACACATAACCCTAACCCTGAATATAACACCCAACCCTGTTCCTATTTCTCCCCTTAACACGTAAACCTCACCGTGTGCCTAACTTTAACCTCTTACCCTAAAGTTAATGCATAACCCATTTCCTGAGAACAACCCCATCCCATAATGCTAACCCTATCTCCTAGTCATCACTGTGACACCTAATCCCTAACCCTAATTCTAAACCGCTAACCCTAACCGTAACCCTACCTACAACCCTAACACTGACAGTCACCCTTACTTCTAACCCCAACGCTATGCCTAACAAAAACCCTAACCCTTGACCCTAACCCTTCACCCTAACCCCTAAGCCTTACCCTAACCCTTAACCCTAATCCTAATCCTAACCATTAAACCTAACCCTAGCTCTTAAAGCTAACCCTAAACCTTACCCTCACGACTAGACCTAACCCTGACACTAACCTAACACCTAACACTAACCAGAACCCCTAAAGCTAACCCTGAACCCTATCCCTAACCCCAGCAGTAAACTTTAACCCTAAAACTAAGCCCAACCCGTAACCCTAATCCTATCCTTTTACCCTAAAACTAACCCCTAAACCTAACCCCTATACCTCACCCTAACTCTAACCCCAATCCTAATTCTAACCATACCCCTTCATAAAACACTAACTCCTAACCGCTAACCCTAACACTAACCAAAAACCCTAATCACTAATCCCTAACCCTAACGTTTAACCTTTACCCTGACCGTTAACCCTCATCCTGAATCTTAACACTGACTCTAACCTTACCTTTAACTCTAAGCCTAACCCTTAACCCTACAGTAAGGAAGACCCTTAATGCTAATGGGATCCCTTATCCCTAACCCTAACACTACAGATAAAAATAACCCTAACCTTTGATCCTTAAACCTAACCCCTAACACTTACTTTAACCCCAAACCCTAACCCTAATCCTAAGCATTAAACCTAACCCTATCTCTTAACCCTAACGCTAGCCCTTACCCTAACGCCTAGATCTAACCCTAAATCTAACCTACCGCCTAATCTTAACCTTATGCCCTAATGCTAACACTAACCCTGAACCCTAAACCTACCCGTAACCCTTAACACTAACCCTATGCGTGAACCTTCACCCTGACCCTAACCATTACCCGCACCTAAGCATTTAACCCTCATTCTAACCCTAATCCTTAATGATAAAACTAACACTAAACCCTAACCCTAAGCGCAACACTTAACCCTAATCCTATCCCTTAACCCTAACCCTAACCCTAATGCTACCCCCTAAACGTAACCCTAACCGTGACCAGTAAACCTAACCCTAACCTCTAACACAAACCATAGCACATAACTCTAACCCTAAAACTAAACCTAACCCTAACACTAACCCTAAACCCTAACTCTTAACCTTAACCCTAAGCATTAACTCTCACGCTAACCTTTAATCCTAACCCTAATCCTAATCTTCAACCCTAAACCTAACACTTAACCCTAACCTTGTACCAAACCCTAACCCCTCATCTTAACCCTAACCGTAAACCTCAACCCTAAACCAAAGTGTAACCGTTAAACCTAAGTGTAACCTTTAACCCTAACCCTATTCCCTAACCCTAAGCCCTCACCCTAACACTAAACTTCATCCTTAACCCTAACCAGAATCCTAACCCTAAATCTAATTCTCAGGCTTCTTGGTTTCTTAGAGTTTAGAAAGCCTGCAATACTCCCATGCCATGCGTGAAAGGAGGCTCTACCACTGTGTCCTGCATGAAAACCTCGGGCCCATACCCAGAGTATGATAGAGTGGGTTCCCGGGTACAATCCCAGCCCCCTAAACTCCCCCTGCCCGCCTAATGCAGACAGGGCCCGTGCGCTAAGCATAAACAATACCTTTAACAGATAACCCTAACCCTGAACATAACACCCAACCCTGTTCCTATTTCTCCCCTTAACACGTAAACCTCACCGTGCACCTAACTTTAACCTCTTATCCTAACGTTAATGCATAACCCATTTCCTGAGAACAACCCCTATAACATAATTGTAACCCTATCTCCTAGTCATCACTGTGACACTTAATCCCTAACCCTAATTCTAAACCGCTAACCCTAACCGTAACCCTACCTACAACCCTAACACTGACAGTAACCCTTACTTCTAACCCCAACGCTATGCCTAACAAAACCCTAACCCTTGACCCTAACCCTTCACTCTAACCCGTAAGCCTTACCCTAACCCTTAACCCTAATCCTAATCCTAACCATTAAACCTAACCCTAGCTCTTAAAGCTAACCCTAAACCTTACCCTCACGACTAGACCTAACCCTGACACTAACCTAACACCTAACCCTAACCAGAACCCCTAAAGCTAACCCTGAACCCTATCCCTAACCCTAGCAGTAAACTTTAACCCTAAACCTAAGCCCAACCCATAACCCTAATCCTATCCTTTTACCCTAAAACTAACCCCAAAACCTAACCCCTATACCTCACCCTAACTCTAACCCCAATCCTAATTCTAACCATACCCCTTCATAAAACACTAACTCCTAACCGCTAACCCTAACACTAACCAAAAACCCTAATCACTAATCCCTAACCCTAACGCTTAACCTTTACCCTAACCGTTAACCCTCACCCTAAATCTTAACACTGATCCTAACCTTAACCTTTAACTCTAAGCCTATCCCTTAACCCTACAGTAAGGAAGAACCATAAGGCTAATGGGATCCCTTATCCCTAACCTTAACACTACAGCTAAAAATAACCCTAACCTTTGATCCTTAAATCTAAGCCCTAACTCTTACTTTAACCCCAAACCCTAACCCTAATCCTAAGCATTAAACCTAAACCTATCTCTTAACCCTAACGCAGCCCTTACCCTAACGCCTAGATCTAAACCTAAATCTAACCTACCGCCTAATCCTAACCTTAAGCCCTAATGCTAACACTAACCCTGAACCCTAAACCTACCCGTAACCCTTAACACTAACCCTATGCGTGAACCTTAACCCTGACCCTAACCATTACCCGAACCCCAGCATTTAACCCTGACCCTAACCCTAATCCTTAATGCTATCCCAAACACTAAACCCTAACCCTAAGCCCAACACTTAACCCTAATCCTATCCCTTAACCCTAACCCTAACCCTAATGCTAACCCCTAAACGTAACCCTAACCGTGACCAGTAAACCTAACCCTAACCTCTAACACAAACCTTAGCACATAACTCTAACCCTAAAACTAACCCTAACCCTAACCCTAAACCCTAACTCTTAACCTTAACCCTAAGCGTTAACTCTCATTCTAACCTTTAATTCTAATCCTAATCCTAATCTTCAACCCTAAACCTAACACTTAACCCTAACCCTGTACCAAACCCTAACCCCTCATCTTAACCCTAACCATAAACCTCAACACTAAACCAAAGTGTAACCGTTAAACCTAAGAGTAACCTTTAACCCTAACCCTAATCCCTAACCCTAAGCCCTCACCCTAACACTAAACTTCATCCTTAACCCTAACCATAATCCTAACCCTAAATCTAATTCTCAGACTTCTTGCTTTCTTAGAGTTTAGAAAGCCTGCAATCCTCCCATGCCATGCGTGAAAGGAGGCTCTACCACTGTGTCCTGCATGAAAACCACGGGCCCATACCCAGAGTATGATAGAGTGGGTTCCCGGGTACAATCCCAGCCCCCTAAACTCCCCCCGCCCGCCTAATGCAGACAGGGCCCGTGCGCTAAGCATAAACAATACCTTTAACACATAACCCTAACCCTGAACATAACACCCAACCCTGTTCCTATTTCTCCCCTTAACACGTAAACCTCACCGTGCGCCTAAATTTAACCTCTTATCCTAACGTTAATGCATAACCCAATTCCTGAGAACAACCCCTATCCCATAATTCTAACCCTATCTCCTAGTGATCACTGTGACACCTAATCCCTAACCCTAATTCTAAACCGCTAACCCTAACCGTAACCCTACCTACAACCCTAACACTGACAGTAACCCTTACTTCTAACCCCAACGCTATGCCTAACAAAAACCCTAACCCTTGACCCTAACCCTTCACCCTAACCCCTAAGCCTTACCCTAACCCTTAACCCTAATCCTAATCCTAACCATTAAACCTAACCCTAGCTCTTAAAGCTAACCCTAAACCTTACCCTCACGACTAGACCTAACCCTGACACTAACCTAACACCTAACCCTAACCAGAACCCCTAAAGCTAACCCTGAACCCTATCCCTAACCCTAGCAGTAAACTTTAACCCTAAACCTTAGCCCAACCCATAACCCTAATCCTATCCTTTTACCCTAAAACTAACCCCTAAACCTAACCCCTATACCTCACCCTAACTCTAACCCCAATCCTAATTCTAACCATACCCCTTCATAAAACACTAAGTCCTAACCGCTAACCCTAACACTAACCAAAAACCCTAATCACTAATCCCTAACCCTAACGCTTAACCTTTACCCTAACCGTTAACCCTCACCCTAAATCTTAACACTGACCCTAACCCTAACCTTTAACTCTAAGCCTAACCCTTAACCCTACAGTAAGGAAGACCCTTAATGCTAATGGGATCCCTTATCCCTAACCCTAACACTACAGCTAAAAATAACCCTAACCTTTGATCCTTAAACCTAACCCCTAACACTTACTTTAACCCCAAACCCTAACCCTAATCCTAAGCATTAAACCTAAACCTATCTCTTAACCCTAACGCTAGCCCTTACCCTAACGTCTAGATCTAACCCTAAATCTAACCTACCGCCTAATCCTGACCTTAAGCCCTAATGCTAACACTAACCCTGAACCCTAAACCTACCCGTAACCCTTAACACTAACCCTATCCGTGAACCTTAAACCTGACCCTAACCATTACCCGCACCCAAGCATTTAACCCTGAACCTAACCCTTATCCTTAATGCTAACCCTAACACTAAACCCTAACCCTAAGCCCAACACTTATCCCTAATCCTATCCCTTAACCCTAACCCTAACCCTAATGCTACCCCCTAAACGTAACCCTAACCGTGACCAGTAAACCTAACCATAACCTCTAACACAAACCATAGCACATAATTCTAACCCTAAAACTAACCCTAACCCTAACCCTAACCCTAACCCCTAAGTCTTAACCTTAACCCTAAGCGTTAACTCTCACGCTGAACTTTAATCCTAACCCTAATCCTAATCTTCAACCCTAAACCTAACACTTAACCCTAAACCTGTACCAAACCCAAACCCCTATCTTAACCCTAACCGTAAACCTCAACCCTAAACCAAAGTCTAACCGTTAAACCTAAGAGTAACCTTTAACCCTAACCATAATCCCTAACCCTAAGCTCTCACCCTAACACTAAATTTCATCCTTAACCATAACCAGAATCCTAACCCTAAATCTAATTCTCAGACTTCTTGCTTTCTTAGAGTTTAGAAAGCCTGCAATCCTCCCATGCCATGCGTGAAAGGAGGCTCTACCACTGTGTCCTGCATGAAACCCATGGGCCGATACCCAGAGTATGATAGAGTGGGTTCCCGGGTACAATCCCAGCCCCCTAAACTCCCCCCGCCCACCTAATGCAGACAGGGCCCGTGCGCTAAGCATAAACAATACCTTTAACAGATAACCCTAACCCTGAACAAAACACCCAACCCTGTTCCTATTTCTCCCATTAACAAGTAAACCTCACCGTGGGCCTAACTTTAACCTCTTATCCTAACGTTAATGCATAACCCATTTCCTGAGAACAACCCCTATCCCATAATTCTAACCGTATCTCCTAGTCATCACTGTGACACCTAATCCCTAACCCTAATTCTAAACCGCTAACCCTAACCGTAACCCTACCTACAACCCTAACACTGACAGTAACCCTTACTTCTAACCTCAACGCTATGCCTAACAAAAACCCTAACCCTTGACCCTAACCCTTCACCCTAACCCCTAAGCCTTACCCTAACCCTTAACCCTAATCCAAATCCTAACCATTAAACCTAACCCTAGCTCTTAAAGCTAACCCTAAACCTTACCCTCACGACTAGACCTAACCCTGACACTAACCTAACCCCTAACCCTAACCAGAACCCCTAAAGCTAACCCTGAACCCTATCCCTAACCCCAGCACTAAACTTTAACCCTAAACCTGAGCCCAACCCGTAACCCTAATCCTATCCTTTTACCCTAAAACTAACCCCTAAACCTAACCCCTATACCTCACCCTAACTCTAACCCCAATCCTAATTCTAACCATACCCCTTCATAAAACACTAACTCCTAACTGCTAACCCTAACACTAACCAAAAACCCTAATCACTAATCCCTAACCCTAACGCTTAACCTTTACCCTAACCGTTAACCCTCACCCTAAATCTTAACACTGACCCTAACCTTAACCTTTAACTCTAAGCCTAACCCTTAACCCTACAGGAAGGAAGACCCTTAATGCTAATGGGATTCCTTATCCCTAACCCTAACACTACAGCTAAAAATAACCCTAACCTTTGATCCTTAAACCTAACCCCTAACACTTACTTTAACCCCAAACCCTAACCCTAATCCTAAGCATTAAACCTAAACCTATCTATTAACCCTAACGCTAGCCCTTACTCTAACCCCTAGATCTAACCCTAAATCTAACCTACCGCCTAATCCTAACTTTAAGACCCAATGCTAACACTAACCCTGAAACCTAAACCTACCCGTAACCCTTGACACTATCCCTATCCGTGAACCTTAACCCTGACCCTAACCATTACACGCACTCAAGCATTTCACCCTGACCCTAACCCTAATCCTTAATGCTAACCCTAACACTAAACCCTAACCCTAAGCCCAACACTTAACGCTAATCCTATCCCTTAACCCTAACCCTAATGCTAACCCCTAAACGTAACCCTCACCGTGACCAGTAAACCTAACCCTAACCTCTAACACAAACCATAGCACATAACTCTAACCCTAAAACTAACCCTAACCCTAACCCTAACCCTAAACCCTAACTCTTAACCTTAACACTAAGCGTTAACTCTCACGCTAACCTTTAATCCTAACACTAATCCTAATCTTCAACCCTAAACCTAACACTTAACCCTAACCCTGTACCAAACCCTAACCCCTCATCTTAACCCTAACCGTAAACCTGAACCCTAAACCAAAGTGTAACCGTTAAACCTAAGAGTAACCTTTAACCCTAAACCTAATCCCTAACCCTAAGCCCTCACCGTAACACTAAACTTCATCCTTAACCCTAACCATAATCCTAACCCTAAATCTAATTCTCAGACTTCTAGCTTTCTTAGAGTTTAGAAAGCCTGCAATCCTCCCATGCCATGCGTGAAAGGAGGCTCTACCACTGTGTCCTGCATGAAACCCACAGGCCCATACCCAGAGTATGATAGAGTGGGTTCCCGGGTACAATCCCAGCCCCCTAAACTCCCCCCGCCCGCCTAATGCAGACAGGGCCCGTGCGCTAAGCATAAACAATACCTTTAACACATAACCCTAACCCTGAACATAACACCCAACCCTGTTCCTATTTCTCCCCTTAACACGTAAACCTCACCGTGCGCCTAACTTTAACCTCTTATCCTAACGTTAATGCATAACCCATTTCCTGAGAACAACCCTTATCCCATAATTCTAACCCTATGTCCTAGTCATCACCGTGACACCTAATCCCTAACCCTAATTCTAAACCGCTAACCCTAACCGTAACCCTACCTACAACCCTAACACTGACAGTAACCCTTACTTCTAACCCCAACGCTATGCCTAACAAAAACCCTAACCCTTCACCCTAACCCTTCACTCTAACCCCTAAGCCTTACCCTAACCCTTAACCCTAATCCTAATCCTAACCATTAAACCTAACCCTAGCTCTTAAAGCTAACCCTAAACCTTACCCTCACGACTAGGCCTAACCCTGACACTAACCTAACACCTAACCCTAACCAGAACCCCTAAAGCTAACCCTGAACACTATCCCTAACCCTAGCAGTAAACTTTAACCCTAAAACTAAGCCCAACCCGTAACCCTAATCCTATCCTTTTACCCTAAAACTAACCCCTAAACCTAACCCCTATACCTCACCCTAACTCTAACCCCAATCCTAATTCTAACCATACCCCTTCATAAAACACTAACTCCTAACCGCTAATCCGAACACTAACCAAAAACCATAATCACTAATCCCTAACCCTAACGCTTAATCTTTCCCCTAACCGTTAACCCTCACCCTAAATCTTAACCCTGACCCTATCCTTAACCTTTAACTCTAAGCCTAACCCTTAACCCTACAGGAAGGAAGACCCTTAATGCTAATGGGATCCCTTATCCCTAACCCTAACACTACAGCTAAAAATAACCCTAACCTTGGATCCTTAAACCTAACCCCTAATACTTACTTTAACCCCAAACCCTAACCCTAATCCTAAGCATTAAACGTAACCCTATCTCTTAACCCTAACGCTAGCCCTTACCCTAACGCCTAGATCTAACCCTATATCTA
This sequence comes from Eulemur rufifrons, assembly GCF_041146395.1. Taxonomy (NCBI): domain Eukaryota; kingdom Metazoa; phylum Chordata; class Mammalia; order Primates; family Lemuridae; genus Eulemur; species Eulemur rufifrons. Next base: position 1,090,469 of record NW_027182821.1, on the reverse strand, counting down.
ACCTACCGCCTAATCCTAACCTTAAGCCCTAATGCTAACTCTAACCCTGAACTCTAAACCTACCCGTAACCCTTAACACTAACCATATCCGTGAACCTTAACCCTGACCCTAACCATTACCCGCACCCAAGCATTTAACCCTGACCCTAACCCTAATCCTTAATGCTAACCCTAACACTAAACCCTAACCCTAAGCCCAACACTTAACGCTAATCCTATCCCTTAACCCTAACCCTAATGCTAACCCCTAAACGTAACCCTCACCGTGACCAGTAAACCTAAACCTAACCTCTAACACAAACCATAGCACATAACTCTAACCCTAAAACTAACCCTAACCCTAACCCTAACCCTAAACCCTAACTCTTAACCTTAACAGTAAGCGTTAACTCTCACGCTAACCTTTAATCCTAACCCTAATCCTAACGTTCAACCCTAAACCTAACACTTAACCCTAACCCTGTACCAAACCCTAACCCCTCATCTTAAACCTAACCGTAAACCTCAACCCTAAACCAAAGTGTAACCGTTAAACCTAAGAGTAACCTTTAACCCTAACCCTAATTCCTGACCCTAAGCCCTCACCCGAACACTAAACTTCATCCTTAACCCTAACCATAATCCTAACCCTAAATCTAATTCTCAGACTTCTTGCTTTCTTAGAGTTTAGAAAGCCTGCAATCCTCCCATGCCATGCGTGAAAGGAGGCTCTACCACTGTGTCCTGCATGAAACCCTTGGGCCCATACCCAGAGTATGATAGAGTGGGTTCCCGGGTACAATCCCAGCCCCCTAAACTCCCCCTGCCCGCCTAATGCAGACAGGGCCCGTGCGCTAAGCATAAACAATACCTTTAACAGATAACCCTAACCCTGAACATAACACCCAACCCTGTTCCTATTTCTCCCCTTAACACGTAAACCTCACCGTGCGCCTAACTTTAACCTCTTATCCTAACGTTAATGCATAACCCATTTCCTGAGAACAACCCCTATTCCATAATTCTAACCCTATCTCCTAGTCATCACTGTGACACCTAATCCCTAACCCTAATTCTAAACCGCTAACCCTAACCGTAACCCTACCTACAACCCTAACACTGACAGTAACCCTTACTTCTAACCCCAACGCTATGCCTAACAAAAACCCTAACCCTTCACCCTAACCCCTAAGCCTTACCCTAACCCTTAACCCTAATCCTAATCCTAACCATGAAACCTAACCCTAGCTCTTAAAGCTAACCCTAAACCTTACCCTCACGACTAGACCTAACCCTGACACTAACCTAACACCTAACCCTAACCAGAACCCCTAAAGCTAACCCTGAACCCTATCCCTAACCCTAGCAGTAAACTTTAACCCTAAACCTAAGCCCAACCCGTAAACCTAATCCTATCCTTTTACCCTAAAACTAACCCCTAAACCTAACCCCTATACCTCACCCTAACTCTAACCCCAATCCTTATTCTAACCATACCCCTTCATAAAACACTAACTCCTAACCGCTAACCCTAACACTAACCAAACACCCTAATCACTAATCCCTAACCCTAACGCTTAACCTTTACCCTAACCGTTAACCCTCACCCTAAACCTTAACACTGACCCTAACCTTAACCTTTAACTTTAAGCCAAACCCTTAACCCTACAGTAAGGAAGACCCTTAATGCTAATAGGATCCCTTATCCCTAACCCTAACACTACAGCTTAAAATAACCCTAACCTTTGATCCTTAAACCTAACCCCTAACACTTACTTTAACCCCAAACCCTAACCCTAATCCTAAGCATTAAACGTAAGCCTATCTCTTAACCCTAACGCTAGCCCTTACCCTAACGCCTAGATCTAACCTTAAATCTAACCTACCGCCTAATCCTAACCTTAAGCCCTAATGCTAACACTAACCCTGAACCCTAAACCTACCCGTAACCCTTAACACTAACTCTATCCGTGAACCTAAACCCTGACCCTAACCATTACCCGCACCCAAGCATTTAACCCTGACCCTACCCTTATCCTTAATGCTAACCTTAACACTAAACCCTAACCCTAAGCCCAACACTTAACCCTAATCCTATCCCTTAACCCTAACCCTAACCCTAATGCTAACCCCTAAACGTAACCCTCACCGTGAACAGTAAACCTAACCCTAACCTCTAACACAAATCATAGCACATAACTCTAAACCTAAAACTAACCGTAACCCTAACCCTAAACCCTAACTCTTAACCTTAACCCTAAGCGTTAACTCTCACGCTAACCTTTAATCCTAACCCTAATCCTAATCTTCAACCCTAAACCTAACACTGAACCCTAACCCTGTACCAAACCCTAACCCCTCATCTTAACCCTAACGGTAAACCTCAACCCTAAACCAAAGTGTGACCGTTAAACCTAAGAGTAACCTTTAACCCTAACCCTAATCCCTGACCCTAAGCCCTCACCCGAACACTAAACTTCATCCTTAACCCTAACCAGAATCCTAACCCTAAATCTAATTCTCAGACTTCTTGCTTTCTTAGAGTTTAGAAAGCCTGCAATCCTCCCATGCCATGCGTGAAAGGAGGGTCTACCACTGTGTCCTGCATGAAACCCACGGGCCCATACCCAGAGTATGATAGAGTGGGTTCCCGGGTACAAGCCGAACCCCCTAAACTCCCCCCGCCCGCCTAATGCAGACAGAGCCCGTGCGCTAAGCATAAACAATACCTTTAACAGATAACCCTAACCCTGAACATAACACCCAACCCTGTTCCTATTTCTCCCCTTAACACGTAAACCTCACCGTGCGCCTAACTTTAACCTCTTATCCTAACGTTAATGCATAACCCATTTCCTGAGAACAACCCCTATCCCATAATTCTAACCGTATCTCCTAGTCATCACTGTGACACCTAATCCCTAACCCTAATTCTAAACCGCTAATCCTAACCGTAACCCTACCTACAACCCTAACACTGACAGTAACCCTTACTTCTAACCCCAACGCTATGCCTAACAAAAACCCTAACCCTTGACCCTAACCCTTCACCCTAACCCCTAAGCCTTACCCTAACCCTTAACCCTAATCCTAATCCTAACCATTAAACCTAACTCTAGCTCTTAAATCTAACCCTAAACCTTACCCTCACGACTAGACCTAACCCTGACACTAACCTAACCCCTAACCCTAACCAGAACCCCTAAAGCTAAACCTGAACCCTATCCCTAACCCTAGCAGTAAACTTTAACCCTAAACCTAAGCCCCACCCGTAACCCTAATCCTATCCTTTTACCCTAAAACTAACCCCTAAACCTAACCCCTATACCTCACCCTAACTCTAACCCCAATCCTAATTCTAACCATACCCCTTCATAAAACACTAACTCCTAACCGCTAACCCTAACACTAACCAAAATCCCTAATCATTAATCCCTAACCCTAATGCTTAACCTTTACCCTAACTGTTAACCCTCACCCTAAATCTTAACACTGACCCTAACCTTAACCTTTAACTCTAAGCCTAACCCTTAATCCTACAGTAAGGAAGACCCTTAATGCTAATGGGATCCCTTATCCCTAACCCTAACACTACAGCTAAAAATAACCCTAACCTTGGATTCTTAAACCTAACCCCTAACACTTACTTTAACCCCAAACCGTAACCCTAATCCTAAGCATTAAACCTAACCCTATCTCTTAACCCTAATGCTAGCCCTTACCCTAACGCCTAGATCTAACCCTAAATCTAACCTACCGCCTAATCCTAACCTTAAGCCCTAATGCTAACACTAACCCTGAACCCTAAACCTACCCGTAACCCTTAACACTAACCCTATCAGTGAACCTGAACCCTGACCCTAACCATTACCCGCACCCAAGCATTTAACCCTGATTCTAACCCTAATCCTTAATGATAAACCTAACCCTAAACCCTAAACCTAAGCCCAACACTTAACCCTAATCCTATCCCTTAACCCTAACCCTAACCCTAATGCTACCCCTAAACGTAACCCTAACCGTGACAAGTAAACCTAACCCTAACCTCTAACACAAACCATAGCACATAACTCTAACCCTAAAACTAACCCTAACCCTAACCCTAACCCTAAACCCTAACTCTTAACCTTACCCTAAGCGTTAACTCTCACGCTAACCTTTAATCCTAACCCTAATCCTAATCTTCAACCCTAAACCTAACAGTTAACCCTAACCCTGTACCAAACCCTAACCCCTCATCTTAACCCTAACCGTAAACCTCAACCCTAAACCAAAGTGTAACCGTTAAACCTAAGAGTAACCTTTAACCCTAACCCTAATCCCTAACCCTAAGCCCTCACCCTAACACTAAACTTCATCCTTAACCCTAACCAGAATCCTAACCCTAAATCTAATTCTCAGACTTCTTGCTTTCTTAGAGTTTAGAAAGCCTGAAATCCTCCCATGCCATGCGTGAAAGGAGGCTCTACCACTGTGTCCTGCATGAAACCCACGGGCCCATACCCAGAGTATGATAGAGTGGGTTCCCGGGTACAATCCCAGCCCCCTAAACTCCCCCCGCCCGCCTAATGCAGACAGGGCCCGTGCGCTAAGCATAAACAATACCTTTAAGAGATAACCCTAACCCTGAACATAACACCCAACCCTGTTCCTATTTCTCCCCTTAACACGTAAACCTCACCGTGCGCCTAACTTTAACCTCTTACCCTAAAGTTAATGCATAACCCATTTCCTGAGAACAACCCCATCCCATAATGCTAAACCTATCTCCTAGTCATCACTGTGACACCTAATCCCTAACCCTAATTCTAAACCGCTAACCCTAACCGTAACCCTACCTACAACCCTAACACTGACAGTAACCCTTACTACTAACCCCAACGCTATGCCTAACAGAAACCCTAACCCTTGACCCTAACCCTTCAACCTAACCCCTAAGCCTTACCCTAACCCTTAACCCTAATCCTAATCCTAACCATTAAACCTAACCCTAGCTCTTAAAGCTAACCCTAAACCTTACCCTCACGACTAGACCTAACCCTGACACTAACCTAGCACCCAACCCTAACCAGAACCCCTAAAGCTAACCCTGAACCCTATTCCTAACCCCAGCAGTAAACTTTAACCCTAAACCTAAGCCCAACCCGTAACCCTAATCCTAACCCTAAAACTAACCCCAATCCTAATTCTAACCATATCCCTTCATAAAACACTAACTCCTAACCGCTAACCCTAACACTAACCAAAAACCCTAATCACTAATCCCTAACCCTAACGCTTAACTTTTACCCTAACCGATAACCCTCACCCTAAATCTTAACACTGACCCTAACTTTAACCTTTAACTCTAAGCCTAACCCTTAACCCTACAGTAAGGAAGACCCTTAATGCTAATGGTATCCCTTATCCCTAACCCTAACACTACAGCTAAAAATAACCCTAACCTTTGATCCTTAAACCTAACCCCTAACACTTACTTTAACCCCAAAC
>NW_027182821.1:1062500-1080000 GCF_041146395.1 Eulemur rufifrons | reverse complement strand
CCCTAACCATAATCCTAACCCTAAATCTAATTCTCAGACTTCTTGCTTTCTTACAGTTTAGAAAGCCTGCAATCCTCCCATGCCATGCGTGAAAGGAGGCTCTAACACTGTGTCCTGCATGAAACCCACGGGCCCATACCCAGAGTATGATAGAGTGGGTTCCCGGGTACAATCCCAGCCCCCTAAACTCCCCCCGCCCGCCTAATGCAGACAGGGCCCGTGCGCTAAGCATGAACAATACCTTTAACAGATAACCCTAACCGTGAACATAACACCCAACCCTGTTCCTATTTCTCCCCTTAACACCTAAACCTCACCGTGCGCCTAACTTTAACCTCTTACCCTAAAGTTAATGCATAACCCATTTCCTGAGAACAACCCCATCCCATAATGCTAACCCTATCTCCTAGTCATCACTGTGACACCTAATCCCTAACCCTAATTCCAAACCGCTAACCCTAACCGTAACCCTACCTACAACCCTAACACTGACAGTAACCCTTACTTCTAACCCCAACGCTATGCCAATCAAAAACCCTAACCCTTCACCCTAACCCCTAAGCCTTACCCTAACCCTTAACCCTAATCCTAATCCTAACCATTAAACCTAACCCTAGCTCTTAAAGCTAACCCTAAACCTTACCCTCACTACTAGAACTAACCCTGACACTAACCTAACACCTAACCCTAACCAGAACCCCTAAAGCTAACCCTGAACCCTATCCCTAACCCTAGCAGTAAACTTTAACCCTAAAACTAAGCCCAACCCGTAACCCTAATCCTATCCTTTTACCCTAAAACTAACCCCTAAACCTAACCCCTATACCTCACCCTAACTCTAACCCCAATCCTAATTCTAACCATACCCCTTCATAAAACACTAACTCCTAACCGCTAACCCTAACACTAACCAAAAACCCTAATCACTAATCCCTAACCCTAACGCTTAACCTTTACCCTGACCGTTAACCCTCATCCTGAATCTTAACACTGACTCTAACCTTACCTTTAACTCTAAGCCTAACCCTTAACCCTACAGTAAGGAAGACCCTTAATGCTAATGGGATCCCTTATCCCTAACCCTAACACTACAGCTAAAAATAACCCTAACCTTGGATCCTTAAACCTAACCCCTAACACTTACTTTAACCCCAAACCCTAACCCTAATCCTAAGCATTAAACCTAACCCTATCTCTTAACCCTAACGCTAGCCCTTACCCTAACGCCTAGATCTAACCCTAAATCTAACCTACCGCCTAATCCTAACCTTATGCCCTAATGCTAACACTAACCCTGAACCCTAAACCTACCCGTAACGCTTAACACTAACCCTATGCGTGAACCTTCACCCTGACCCTAACCATTACCCGCACCTAAGCATTTAACCCTCATTCTAACGCTAATCCTTAATGATAAAACTAACACTAAACCGTAACCCTAAGCGCAACACTTAACCCTAATCCTATCCCTTAACCCTAACCCTAACCCTAATGCTACCCCCTAAACGTAACCCTAACCGTGACCAGTAAACCTAACCCTAACCTCTAACACAAACCATAGCACATAACTCTAACCCTAAAACTAAACCTAACCCTAACACTAACCCTAAACCCTAACACTTAACCTTAAACCTAAGCATTAACTCTCACGCTAACCTTTAATCCTAACCCTAATCCTAATCTTCAACCCTAAACCTAACACTTAACCCTAACCCTGTACCTAACCCTAACCCCTCATCTTAACCCTAACCGTAAACCTCAACCCTAAACCAAAGTGTAACCGTTAAACCTAAGTTTAACCTTTAACCCTAACTCTATTCCCTAACCCTAAGCCCTCACCCTAACACTAAACTTCATCCTTAACCCTAACCAGAATCCTAACCCTAAATCTAATTCTCAGGCTTCTTGGTTTCTTAGAGTTTAGAAAGCCTGCAATCCTCCCATGCCATGCGTGAAAGGAGGCTCTACCACTGTGTCCTGCATGAAAACCTCGGGCCCATACCCAGAGTATGATAGAGTGGGTTCCCGGGTACAATCCCAGCCCCCTAAACTCCCCCCGCCCGCCTAATGCAGACAGGGCCCGTGCGCTAAGCATAAACAATACCTTTAACAGATAACCCTAACCCTGAACATAACACCCAACCCTGTTCCTATTTCTCCCCTTAACACGTAAACCTCACCGTGCGCCTAACTTTAACCTCTTATCCTAACGTTAATGCATAACCCATTTCCTGAGAACAACCCCTATCCCATAATTCTAACCCTATCTCCTAGTCATCACTGTGACACCTAATCCCTAACCCTAATTCTAAACCGCTAACCCTAACCGTAACCCTACCTACAACCCTAACACTGACAGTAACCCTTACTTCTAACCCCAACGCTATGCCAATCAAAAACCCTAACCCTTCACCCTAACCCCTAAGCCTTACCCTAACCCTTAACCCTAATCCTAATCCTAACCATTAAACCTAACCCTAGCTCTTAAAGCTAACCCTAAACCTTACCCTCACGACTAGACCTAACCCTGACACTAACCTAACACCAAACCCTAACCAGAACCCCTAAAGCTAACCCTGAACCCTATCCCTAACCCCAGCAGTAAACTTTAACCCTAAACCTAAGCCCAACCCGTAACCCTAATCCTATCCTTTTACCCTAAAACTAACCCCTAAACCTAACCCCTATACCTCACCCTAACTCTAACCCCAATCCTAATTCTAACCATACCCCTTCATAAAACACTAACTCCTAACCGCTAACCCTAACACTAACCAAAAACCCTAATCACTAATCCCTAACCCTAACGCTTAACCTTTACCCTAACCGTTAACCCTCACCCTAAATCTTAACACTGACCCTAACCTTAACCTTTAACTCTAAGCCTAACCCTTAACCCTACAGTAAGGAAGACCCTTAATGCTAATGGAATCCCTTATCCCTAACCCTAACACTACAGCTAAAAATAACCCTAACCTTGGATCCTTAAACCTAACCCCTAACACTTACTTTAACCCCAAACCCTAACCCTAATCCTAAGCATTAAACCTAACCCTATCTCTTAACCCTAACGCTAGCCCTTACCCTAAGGCCTAGATCTAACCCTAAATCTAACCTACCGCCTAATCCTAACCTTAAGCCCTAATGCTAACTCTAACCGTGAACCCTAAACCTACCCGTAACTCTTAACACTGACCCTATCCGTGAACCTTAACCCTGACCCTAACCATTACCCGCACCCAAGCATTTAACCCTGACCCTACCACTAATCCTTATTGATAACCCTAACACTAAACCCTAACCCTAAGCCCAACACTTAACCCTAATCCTATCCCTTAACCCTAACCATAATGCTAACCCCTAAACGTAACCCTCACCGTGACCAGTAAACCTAAACCTAACCTCTAACACAAACCATAGCACATAACTCTAACCCTAAAACTAACCCTAACCCTAACCCTAACCCTAAACCCTAACTCTTAACCTTAACAGTAAGCGTTAACTCTCACGCTAACCTTTAATCCTAACCCTAATCCTAATCTTCAACCCTAAACCTAACACTTAACCCTAACCCTGTACCAAACCCTAACCCCTCATCTTAAACCTAACCGTAAACCTCAACCCTAAACCAAAGTGTAACCGTTAATCCTAAGAGTAACCTTTAACCCTAACCCTAATCCCTGACCCTAAGCCCTCACCCTAACACTAAACTTCATCCTTAACTCTAACCATAATCCTAACCCTAAATCTAATTCTCAGACTTCTTGCTTTCTTAGAGTTTAGAAAGCCTGCAATCCTCCCATGCCATGCGTGAAAGGAGGCTCTACCACTGTGTCCTGCATGAAACCCACGGGCCCATACCCAGAGTATGATAGAGTGGGTTCCCGGGTACAATCCCAGCCCCCTAAACTCCCCCCGCCCGCCTAATGCAGACAGGGCCCGTGCGCTAAGCATAAACAATACCTTTAACAGATAACCCTAACCCTGTACATAACACCCAACCCTGTTCCTATTTCTCCCCTTAACACGTAAACCTCACCGTGCGCCTAACTTTAACCTCTTATCCTAACGTTAATGCATAACCCATTTCATGAGAACAACCCCGAGAACAACCCCTATCCCATAATTCTAAGCCTATCTCCTAGTCATCACTGTGACACCTAATCGCTAATCCTAATTCTAAACCGCTAACCCTAATCGTAACCCTACCTACAACCCTAACACTGACAGTAACCCTTACTTCTAACCCCAACGCTATGCCTAACAAAAACCCTAACCCTTGACCCTAACCCTTCACACTAACCCCTAAGCCTTACCCTAACCCTTAAACCTAATCCTAATCCTAACCATTAAACCTACACCCTAGCTCTTAAAGCTAACCCTAAACCTTACCCTCACGACTAGACCTAACCCTGACACTAACCTAACACCTAACCCTAACCAGAACCCCTAAAGCTAACCCTGAACCCTATCCCTAACCCTAGCAGTAAACTTTTACCCTAAACCTAAGCCCAGCCCGTAACCCTAATCCTATCCTTTTACCCTAAAACTAACCCCTAAACCTAACCCCTATACCTCACCCTAACTCTAACCCCAATCCTAATTCTAACCATACCCCTTCATAAAACACTAACTCCTAACCGCTAACCCTAACACTAACCAAAAACCCTAATCACTAATCCCTAACCCTAACGCTTAACCTTTACCCTAACAGTTAACCCTCACCCTAAATCTTAACACTGACCCTAACCTTAACCTTTAACTCTAAGCCTAACCCTTAACCCTACAGTAAGGAAGACCCTTAATGCTAATTGGATCCCTTATCCCTAACCCTAACACTACAGCTAAAAATAACCCTAACCTTGGATCCTGAAACCTAACCCCTAACACTTACTTTAACCCCAAACCCTAACCCTAATCCTAAGCATTAAACCTAACCCTATCTCTTAACCCTAACGCTAGCCCTTACCCTAAGGCCTAGATCTAACCCTAAATCTAACCTACCGCCTAATCCTAACCTTAAGCCCTAATGCTAACACTAACCCTGAACCCGAAACCTACCCGTAACTCTTAACACTAACCCTATCCGTGAACCTTAACCCTGACCCTAACCATTACCCGCACCCAAGCATTTAACCCTGACCCTACCACTAACCCTGAATGATAACCCTAACACTAAACCCTAACCCTAAGCCCAACACGTAACACTAATCCTATCCCTTAACCCTAACCCTAACCCTAATGCTAACCCCTAAACGTAACCCTAAGCGTGACCAGTAAACCTAACCCTAACCTCTAACACAAACCATAGCACATAACTCTAACCCTAAAACGAACCCTAACCCTAACCCTAAACCCTAACTCTTAACCTTAACCCTAAGCGTTAACTCTCACGCTAACCTTTAATCCTAACACTAATCCTAATCTTCAACCCTAAACCTAACACTTAACCCTAACCCTGTACCAAACCCTAACCCCTCATCTTAACCGTAACCGTAAACCTCAACCCTAAACCAAAGTGTAACCGTTAAACCTAAGAGTAACCTTTAACCCTAACCCTAATCCCTAACCCTAAGCCCTCACCCTAACACTAAACTTCATCCTTAACCCTAACCATAATCCTACCCCTAAATCTAATTCTCAGACTTCTTGCTTTCTTAGAGTTTAGAAAGCCTGCAATCCTCCCATGCCATGCGTGAAAGGAGGCTCTAACACTGTGTCCTGCATGAAACCCACGGGCCCATACCCAGAGTATGATAGAGTGGGTTCCCGGGTACAATCCCAGCCCCCTAAACTCCCCCCGCCCGCCTAATGCAGACAGGGCCCGTGCGCTAAGCATAAACAATACCTTTAACAGATAACCCTAACCCTGAACATAACACCCAACCCTGTTCCTATTTCTCCCCTTAACACGTAAACCTCACCGTGCGCCTAACTTTAACCTCTTATCCTAACGTTAATGCATAACCCATTTCCTGAGAACAACCCCTATCCCATAATTCTAACCCTATCTCCTAGTCATCACTGTGACACCTAATCCCTAACCCTAATTCTAAACCGCTAACCCTAACCGTAACCCTACCTACAACCGTAACACTGACAGTAACCCTTACTTCTAACCCCAACACTATGCCTAACAAACACCCTAACCCTTCACCCTAACCCGTAAGCCTTACCCTAACCCTTAACCCTAATCCTAATCCTAACCATTAAACCTAACCCTAGCTCTTAAAGCTAACCCTAAACCTTACCCTCACGACTAGGCCTAACCCTGACACTAACCTAACACCTAACCCTAACCAGAACCCCTAAAGCTAACCCTGAACACTATCCCTAACCCTAGCAGTAAACTTTAACCCTAAACCTAAGCCCAACCCGTAACCCTAATCCTATCCTTTTACCCTAAAACTAACCCCTAAACCTAACCCCTATACCTCACCCTAACTCTAACCCCAATCCTAATTCTAACCATACCCCTTCATAAAACACTAACTCCTAACCGCTAACCCTAACACTAACCAAAAACCCTAATCACTAATCCCTAACCCTAACGCTTAACCTTTACTCTAACCGTTAACCCTCACCCTAAATCTTAACACTTACCCTAACCTTAACCTTTAACTCTAAGCCTAACCGTTAACCCTACAGTAAGGAAGACCCTTAATGCTAATGGGATCCCTTATCCCTAACCCTAACACTACAGCTAAAAATAACCCTAACCTTTGATCCTTAAACCTAACCCCTAACACTTACTTTAACCCCAAACCCTAACCCTAATCCTAAGCATTAAACTTAACCCTATCTCTTAACCCTAACGCTAGCCCTTACCCTAACGCCTAGATCTAACCCTAAATATAACCTACCGCCTAATCCTAACCTTAAGCCCTAATGGTAACTCTAACCCTGAACCCTAAGACTACCCGTAACCCTTAACACTAACCCTATCCGTGAACCTTAACCCTGACCCTGACAATATCCCGCAACCTAGCATTTAACGCTGACCCTAACCCTAATCCTTAATGATAACCCTAACACTAAACCCTCAACCTAAGCCCAACACTTAACCCTAATCCTATCCCTTAACCCTAACCCTAACCTAACACTAACCCTAACCCTAACCCCAAACCTAACCCTAACCCTAACCCCTAATCCTAACCCTAACCCTAAACCTTACTCTTACACTAACCCTTACCCTTACCCTAACCCTAACCCTAACCCCTAAACCTAACCCTAACCCTAACCCCTAACCCTAACCCTAACCCCTAACCCTAACCCTAACCCTTGACCCTGACCCTGACCCCTGACCCTGACCCTGACCCTAACCCTAACCCTAACCCTAGCCCTAGCCCTAAACCCTAACCCTAACCCTAACCCCTAACCCTAACCCTAACCCCTAACCCCAACCCTAACCCTAACCCTAACCCCTAACCCTAACCCAAACCCTAACCCAAACCCTAACCCTAACCCCTAACCCTAACCCAAAACCCTAACGCTAACCCTAACCCTAAACTCTAACCCTAAGCCTAGCCCTAGCCCTAACCCTAACCCCTAACCCTAACCCCTAACCCTAACCCTAACCCTTAACCCTAACCCTAACCCCTAACCCTAACCCTAACCCCTAGCCCTAGCCCTATCCCTAGCCCTAAACCTAACCCCTAACCCTAAACCTAACCCCTAACCCTAACCCCTAACCCTATCCCCTAACCCTAACCCCTGACCCTGACCCTGACACTGACGCTAACACTAACCCCTAACCTTAACCCTAACCCCTAACCCTAACCCTAACCCCTGACCCTGACCCTCACCCTAACCCTAAGCCCTAACCCTAACCCCTAACCCGAACCCTGACCCTAACCCTAACCCTAACCCCTAACCCTAACCCTAACCCCTAACCCTAACCCTAAACCCAAACCCTAACCCTAACCCTAAACGCTAACCCTAACCCTAACCCCTAACCCTAACCCCTAACCCTAACCCTAACCCTACCCTAACCCTATCCCTAACCCCTAACCCTAACCCCTAACCCTAACCCTAACCCCTAACCCTAACCCCTAACCCTAACCCTAACCCCTAACTCTAACCTCAACACCAACCCCAACCCAACCCCAACCCTAATCCAACCCTAAACCTAACCATAAGCCTAACCCCTAACCCTAACCCTAACACCTAACCCTAACCCTAACCCTAACCCCTAACCCTAACCCCTAACCACTACACCTACCCCTAACCCTAACCCTAACCCCTACCCCTACCCCTAACCCCTAACCCTACCCCTAACCCTAACCGTAACCCTAACACCTAACCCTAACCCCTAACCCGTACACCTACCCCTAACCCTAACCCTAACCCTAAACATAAGTCTAACCCCTAACACTAACCCCTAACCCTAAACCTAACCCTAACCCCTAACCCTAACCCCTAACCCCTACACCTACCCCTAACCCCTAACCCTACCCCTAACTCTAACCGTATCCCTAAACCCTAACCCTAACCCCTAACCCCTACACCTACCCGTAACCCTAACCCTAACCCCTACCACTACCCCTAAACCCTAACCCTACCCCTAACCCTAACCGTAACCCTAACCCCTATCCCTAACCCCTAACCCTAACCCTAACCCTGACCCCAACACCAACCCTAACCCTAACCCTAACCCTTAACCCTGACCCAGACCCTGATCCTCAGCCTAACCCCTAACCCTAACCCTAACCCTAAACCCTAACCCTAACCCCTAACCCCTAACCCTAACCCTAACCCCAACGCCAACCCTAACCCTAACCCCCTAACCCTAACCCTAACCACTAACGCTAACCCCTAACCCTAACCCCTAACCCCTGACCCTGACCCTGACCCTGACCCTAACCCCTAACCCTAACCCTAACCCTAACTCTAAACCTGAACCCTAAACCTACCCGTAACCCTTAACACTAACCCTATCCGTGAACCTTAACCCTGACCCTAACCATTACCCGCACCCAAACATTTAACCCTGACCCTAATCCTAATCCTGAATGCTAACCCTAACACTAAAACCTAACCCTAAGCCCAACACTTATCCCTAATCCTATCCCTTAAACCTAACCCTAACCCTAATGCTACCCCCTAAACGTAACCCTAACCGTGACCAGTAAACCTAACCCTAACCTCTAACACAAACCATAGCACATAACTCTAACCCTAAAACTAACCCTAACTCTAAACCTATGCCTAAACCCTAACTCTTAACCTTAACCCTAAGCGTTAACTCTCAGGCTAACCTTTAATCCTAACCCTAATCCTAATCTTCAACCCTAAACCTAACACTTAACCCTAACCCTGTACCAAACCCTAACCCCTCATCTTAACCCTAACCGTAAACCTCAACCCTAAACCAAAGTGTAACCGTTAAACCTAAGAGTAACCTTTAACCCTAAACCTAATCCCTAACCCTAAGCCCTCACCCTAACACTAAACTTCATCCTTAACCCTAACCATAATCCTAACCCTAAATCTAATTCTCAGACTTCTTGCTTTCTTAGAGTTTAGAAAGCCTGCAATCCTCCCATGCCATGCGTGAAAGGAGGCTCTACCACTGTGTCCTGCATGAAACCCACGGGCCCATACCCAGAGTATGATAGAGTGGGTTCCCGGGTATAAGCCCAGCCCCCTATACTGTCCCCGCCCGCCTAATGCAGACAGGGCCCGTGCGCTAAGCATAAACAATACCTTTAACAGATAACCCTAACCCTGAACATAACACCCAACCCTGTTCCTATTTCTCCCCTTAACACATAAACCTCACCGTGCGCCTAACTTTAACCTCTTATCCTAACGTTAATGCATAACCCATTTCCTGAGAACAACCCCTATCCCATAATTCTAACCCTATCTCCTAGTCATCACTGTGACACCTAATCCCTAACCCTAATTCTAAACCGCTAACCCTAACCGTAACCCTACCTACAACCCTAACACTGACAGTAACCCTTCCTTCTAACCCCAACGCTATGCCTAACAAAAACCCCTAACCCTAACCGTAACCCTAACCCCTAACCCTAACCCCTAACCTGTACACCTACCCCTAACCCTAACCCTAACCCTAAACATAAGTCTAACCCCTAACACTAACCCCTAACCCTAACCCTAACCCTAACCCCTAACCCTAACCCCTAACCCCTAAACCTACCACTAAGCCTAACCCTAACCCCTACCCCTACCCCTAACCCCTAACCCTACCCCTAACCCTAACCGTATCCCTAACCCCTAACCCTAACCCCTAACCCCTACACCTACCCCTAACCCTAACCCTAACCCCTACCCCTACCCCTAACCCCTAACCCTACCCCTAACCCTAACCGTAACCCTAACCCCTAACCCTAACCCCTAACCCTAACCCTAACGCTAACCCTGACCCCAACACCAACCCTAACCCTAACCCTAACCCCTAACCCTGACCCAGACCCTGATCCTCAGCCTAACCCCTAACCCTAACCCTAACCCTAAACCCTAACCCTAACCCCTAACCCCTAACCCTAACCCTAACCCCAACGCCAACCCTAACACTAACCCCCTAACCCTAACCCTAACCACTAACGCTAACCCCTAACCCTAACCCTAACCCCTAACCCGTGACCCTGACCATGACCCTGACCCTATCCCCTAACCCTAACCCTAACCCTAACTCTCAACCTGAACCCTAAACCTACCCGTAACCCTTAACACTAACCCTATCCGTGAACCTTAACCCTGACCCTAACCATTACCCGCACCCAAACATTTAACCCTGATCCTAATCCTAATCCTTAATGCTAACCCTAACACTAAAACCTAACCCTAAGCCCAACACTTATCCCTAATCCTATCCCTTAACCCTAACCCTAACCCTAATGCTACCCCCTAAACGTAACCCTAACCGTGACCAGTAAACCTAACCCTAACCTCTAACACAAACCATAGCACATAACTCTAACCCTAAAACTAACCCTAACCCTAACCCTAACCCTAAACCCTAACTCTTAACCTTAACCCTAAGCGTTAACTCTCACGCTAACCTTTAATCCTAACCCTAATCCTAATCTTCAACCCTAAACCTAACACTTAACCCTAACCCTGTACCAAACCCTAACCCCTCATCTTAACCCTAACCGTAAACCTGAACCCTAAACCAAAGTGTAACCGTTAAACCTAAGAGTAACCTTTAACCCTAAACCTAATCCCTAACCCTAAGCCCTCACCCTAACACTAAACTTCATCCTTAACCCTAACCATAATCCTAACCCTAAATCTAATTCTCAGACTTCTTGCTTTCTTAGAGTTTAGAAAGCCTGGAATCCTCCCATGCCATGCGTGAAAGGAGGCTCTACCACTGTGTCCTGCATGAAACCCACGGGCCCATACCCAGAGTATGATAGAGTGGGTTCCCGGGTACAAGCCCAGCCCCCTATACTGCCCCCGCCCGCCTAATGCAGACAGAGCCCGTGCGCTAAGCATAAACAATACCTTTAACAAATAACCCTAACCCTGAACATAACACCGAACCCTGTTCCTATTTCTCCCCTTAACACATAAACCTCACCGTGCGCCTAACTTTAACCTCTTATCCTAACGTTAATGCATAACCCATTTCCTGAGAACAACCCCTATCCCATAATTCTAACCCTATCTCCTAGTCATCACTGTGACACCTAATCCCTAACCCTAATTCTAAACCGCTAACCCTAACCGTAACCCTACCTACAACCCTAACACTGACAGTAACCCTTACTTCTAACCCCAACGCTATGCCTAACAAAAACCCTAACCCTTGACCCTAACCCTTCACCCTAACCCCTAAGCCTTACCCTAACCCTTAACCCTAATCCTAATCCTAACCATTAAACCTAACCCTAGCTCTTAAAGCTAACCCTAATCCTTACCCTCACGACTAGACCTAACCCTGACACTGACCTAACACCTAACCCTAACCAGAACCCCTAAAGCTAACCCTGAACCCTATCCCTAACCCTAGCAGTAAACTTTTACCCTAAACCTAAGCCCAGCCCGTAACCCTAATCCTATCCTTTTACCCTAAAACTAACCCCTAAACCTAACCCCTATACCTCACCCTAACTCTAACCCCAATCCTAATTCTAACCATACCCATTCATAAAACACTAACTCCTAACCGCTAACCCTAACACTAACCAAAAACCCTAATCACTAATCCTTAACCCTAACGCTTAACCTTTACCCTAACAGTTAACCCTCACCCTAAATCTTAACACTGACCCTAACCTTAACCTTTAACTCTAAGCCTAACCCTTAACCCTACAGTAAGGAAGACCCTTAATGCTAATTGGATCCCTTATCCCTAACCCTAACACTACAGCTAAAAATAACCCTAACCTTGGATCCTGAAACCTAACCCCTAACACTTACTTTAACCCCAAACCCTAACCCTAATCCTAAGCATTAAACCTAACCCTATCTCTTAACCCTAACGCTAGCCCTTACCCTAAGGCCTAGATCTAACCCTAAATCTAACCTACCGCCTAATCCTAACCTTAAGCCCTAATGCTAACACTAACCCTGAACCCGAAACCTACCCGTAACTCTTAACACTAACCCTATCCGTGAACCTTAACCCTGACCCTAACCATTACCCGCACCCAAGCATTTAACCCTGACCCTACCACTAACCCTGAATGATAACCCTAACACTAAACCCTAACCCTAAGCCCAACACGTAACACTAATCCTATCCCTTAACCCTAACCCTAACCCTAATGCTAACCCCTAAACGTAACCCTAAGCGTGACCAGTAAACCTAACCCTAACCTCTAACACAAACCATAGCACATAACTCTAACCCTAAAACGAACCCTAACCCTAACCCTAAACCCTAACTCTTAACCTTAACCCTAAGCGTTAACTCTCACGCTAACCTTTAATCCTAACACTAATCCTAATCTTCAACCCTAAACCTAACACTTAACCCTAACCCTGTACCAAACCCTAACCCCTCATCTTAACCGTAACCGTAAACCTCAACCCTAAACCAAAGTGTAACCGTTAAACCTAAGAGTAACCTTTAACCCTAACCCTAATCCCTAACCCTAAGCCCTCACCCTAACACTAAACTTCATCCTTAACCCTAACCATAATCCTACCCCTAAATCTAATTCTCAGACTTCTTGCTTTCTTAGAGTTTAGAAAGCCTGCAATCCTCCCATGCCATGCGTGAAAGGAGGCTCTAACACTGTGTCCTGCATGAAACCCACGGGCCCATACCCAGAGTATGATAGAGTGGGTTCCCGGGTACAATCCCAGCCCCCTAAACTCCCCCCGCCCGCCTAATGCAGACAGGGCCCGTGCGCTAAGCATAAACAATACCTTTAACAGATAACCCTAACCCTGAACATAACACCCAACCCTGTTCCTATTTCTCCCCTTAACACGTAAACCTCACCGTGCGCCTAACTTTAACCTCTTATCCTAACGTTAATGCATAACCCATTTCCTGAGAACAACCCCTATCCCATAATTCTAACCCTATCTCCTAGTCATCACTGTGACACCTAATCCCTAACCCTAATTCTAAACCGCTAACCCTAACCGTAACCCTACCTACAACCGTAACACTGACAGTAACCCTTACTTCTAACCCCAACACTATGCCTAACAAACACCCTAACCCTTCACCCTAACCCGTAAGCCTTACCCTAACCCTTAACCCTAATCCTAATCCTAACCATTAAACCTAACCCTAGCTCTTAAAGCTAACCCTAAACCTTACCCTCACGACTAGGCCTAACCCTGACACTAACCTAACACCTAACCCTAACCAGAACCCCTAAAGCTAACCCTGAACACTATCCCTAACCCTAGCAGTAAACTTTAACCCTAAACCTAAGCCCAACCCGTAACCCTAATCCTATCCTTTTACCCTAAAACTAACCCCTAAACCTAACCCCTATACCTCACCCTAACTCTAACCCCAATCCTAATTCTAACCATACCCCTTCATAAAACACTAACTCCTAACCGCTAACCCTAACACTAACCAAAAACCCTAATCACTAATCCCTAACCCTAACGCTTAACCTTTACTCTAACCGTTAACCCTCACCCTAAATCTTAACACTTACCCTAACCTTAACCTTTAACTCTAAGCCTAACCGTTAACCCTACAGTAAGGAAGACCCTTAATGCTAATGGGATCCCTTATCCCTAACCCTAACACTACAGCTAAAAATAACCCTAACCTTTGATCCTTAAACCTAACCCCTAACACTTACTTTAACCCCAAACCCTAACCCTAATCCTAAGCATTAAACTTAACCCTATCTCTTAACCCTAACGCTAGCCCTTACCCTAACGCCTAGATCTAACCCTAAATATAACCTACCGCCTAATCCTAACCTTAAGCCCTAATGGTAACTCTAACCCTGAACCCTAAGACTACCCGTAACCCTTAACACTAACCCTATCCGTGAACCTTAACCCTGACCCTGACAATATCCCGCAACCTAGCATTTAACGCTGACCCTAACCCTAATCCTTAATGATAACCCTAACACTAAACCCTCAACCTAAGCCCAACACTTAACCCTAATCCTATCCCTTAACCCTAACCCTAACCTAACACTAACCCTAACCCTAACCCCAAACCTAACCCTAACCCTAACCCCTAATCCTAACCCTAACCCTAAACCTTACTCTTACACTAACCCTTACCCTTACCCTAACCCTAACCCTAACCCCTAAACCTAACCCTAACCCTAACCCCTAACCCTAACCCTAACCCCTAACCCTAACCCTAACCCTTGACCCTGACCCTGACCCCTGACCCTGACCCTGACCCTAACCCTAACCCTAACCCTAGCCCTAGCCCTAAACCCTAACCCTAACCCTAACCCCTAACCCTAACCCTAACCCCTAACCCCAACCCTAACCCTAACCCTAACCCCTAACCCTAACCCAAACCCTAACCCAAACCCTAACCCTAACCCCTAACCCTAACCCAAAACCCTAACGCTAACCCTAACCCTAAACTCTAACCCTAAGCCTAGCCCTAGCCCTAACCCTAACCCCTAACCCTAACCCCTAACCCTAACCCTAACCCTTAACCCTAACCCTAACCCCTAACCCTAACCCTAACCCCTAGCCCTAGCCCTATCCCTAGCCCTAAACCTAACCCCTAACCCTAAACCTAACCCCTAACCCTAACCCCTAACCCTATCCCCTAACCCTAACCCCTGACCCTGACCCTGACACTGACGCTAACACTAACCCCTAACCTTAACCCTAACCCCTAACCCTAACCCTAACCCCTGACCCTGACCCTCACCCTAACCCTAAGCCCTAACCCTAACCCCTAACCCGAACCCTGACCCTAACCCTAACCCTAACCCCTAACCCTAACCCTAACCCCTAACCCTAACCCTAAACCCAAACCCTAACCCTAACCCTAAACGCTAACCCTAACCCTAACCCCTAACCCTAACCCCTAACCCTAACCCTAACCCTACCCTAACCCTATCCCTAACCCCTAACCCTAACCCCTAACCCTAACCCTAACCCCTAACCCTAACCCCTAACCCTAACCCTAACCCCTAACTCTAACCTCAACACCAACCCCAACCCAACCCCAACCCTAATCCAACCCTAAACCTAACCATAAGCCTAACCCCTAACCCTAACCCTAACACCTAACCCTAACCCTAACCCTAACCCCTAACCCTAACCCCTAACCACTACACCTACCCCTAACCCTAACCCTAACCCCTACCCCTACCCCTAACCCCTAACCCCACCCCTAACCCTAACCGTAACCCTAACACCTAACCCTAACCCCTAACCCGTACACCTACCCCTAACCCTAACCCTAACCCTAAACATAAGTCTAACCCCTAACACTAACCCCTAACCCTAAACCTAACCCTAACCCCTAACCCTAACCCCTAACCCCTACACCTACCCCTAACCCCTAACCCTACCCCTAACTCTAACCGTATCCCTAAACCCTAACCCTAACCCCTAACCCCTACACCTACCCGTAACCCTAACCCTAACCCCTACCACTACCCCTAAACCCTAACCCTACCCCTAACCCTAACCGTAACCCTAACCCCTATCCCTAACCCCTAACCCTAACCCTAACCCTGACCCCAACACCAACCCTAACCCTAACCCTAACCCTTAACCCTGACCCAGACCCTGATCCTCAGCCTAACCCCTAACCCTAACCCTAACCCTAAACCCTAACCCTAACCCCTAACCCCTAACCCTAACCCTAACCCCAACGCCAACCCTAACCCTAACCCCCTAACCCTAACCCTAACCACTAACGCTAACCCCTAACCCTAACCCCTAACCCCTGACCCTGACCCTGACCCTGACCCTAACCCCTAACCCTAACCCTAACCCTAACTCTAAACCTGAACCCTAAACCTACCCGTAACCCTTAACACTAACCCTATCCGTGAACCTTAACCCTGACCCTAACCATTACCCGCACCCAAACATTTAACCCTGACCCTAATCCTAATCCTGAATGCTAACCCTAACACTAAAACCTAACCCTAAGCCCAACACTTATCCCTAATCCTATCCCTTAAACCTAACCCTAACCCTAATGCTACCCCCTAAACGTAACCCTAACCGTGACCAGTAAACCTAACCCTAACCTCTAACACAAACCATAGCACATAACTCTAACCCTAAAACTAACCCTAACTCTAAACCTAAGCCTAAACCCTAACTCTTAACCTTAACCCTAAGCGTTAACTCTCAGGCTAACCTTTAATCCTAACCCTAATCCTAATCTTCAACCCTAAACCTAACACTTAACCCTAACCCTGTACCAAACCCTAACCCCTCATCTTAACCCTAACCGTAAACCTCAACCCTAAACCAAAGTGTAACCGTTAAACCTAAGAGTAACCTTTAACCCTAAACCTAATCCCTAACCCTAAGCCCTCACCCTAACACTAAACTTCATCCTTAACCCTAACCATAATCCTAACCCTAAATCTAATTCTCAGACTTCTTGCTTTCTTAGAGTTTAGAAAGCCTGCAATCCTCCCATGCCATGCGTGAAAGGAGGCTCTACCACTGTGTCCTGCATGAAACCCACGGGCCCATACCCAGAGTATGATAGAGTGGGTTCCCGGGTATAAGCCCAGCCCCCTATACTGTCCCCGCCCGCCTAATGCAGACAGGGCCCGTGCGCTACGCATAAACAATACCTTTAACAGATAACCCTAACCCTGAACATAACACCCAACCCTGTTCCTATTTCTCCCCTTAACACATAAACCTCACCGTGCGCCTAACTTTAACCTCTTATCCTAACGTTAATGCATAACCCATTTCCTGAGAACAACCCCTATCCCATAATTCTAACCCTATCTCCTAGTGATCACTGTGACACCTAATCCCTAACCCTAATTCTAAACCGCTAACCCTAACCGTAACCCTACCTACAACCCTAACACTGACAGTAACCCTTCCTTCTAACCCCAACGCTATGCCTAACAAA
>NW_027182821.1:1002500-1037500 GCF_041146395.1 Eulemur rufifrons | reverse complement strand
CCCTGAGCCTAACCCCTAACCCTAACCCTAACCCTAAACCATAACCCTAACCCCTAACCCCTAACCCTAAGCCTAACCCCAACCCCAACCCTAACCCTAACCCCCTAACCCTAACCCTAACCCCTAACCATAAACCCTAACCCTAACCCTAGCCTCTAACCCTAACCCCTAACCCCTGACCCTGACCCTGACCCTATCCCTAACCCCTAACCCTAACCCTAACCCTAACTCTAAACCTGAACCCTAAACCTACCCGTAACCCTTAACACTAACCCTATCCGTGAATCTTAAACCTGAGCCTAACCATTACCCGCACCCAAGCATTTAACCATGACCCTAACCCTAATCCTTAATGCTAACCCTAACACTAAACCCTAACCCTAAGCCCAACACTTATCCCTCATCCTATCCCTTAACCCTAACCCTAACCCTAATGCTACCCCCTAAACGTAACCCTAACCGTGACCAGTAAACCTAACCCTAACCTCTAACACAAACCATAGCATATAACTCTAACCCTAAAACTAACCCTAACCCTAACCCTAACCCTAAACCCTAACTCTTAACCTTAACCCTAAGCGTTAACTCTCACGCTAACCTTTAATCCTAACCCTAATCCTAATCTTCAACCCTAAACCTAACACTTAACCCTAACCCTGTACCAAACCCTAACCCCTCATCTTAACCCTAACCGTAAATCTCAACCCTAAACCAAACTGTAACCGTTAAACCTAAGAGTAACCTTTAACCCTAACCCTAATCCCTAACCCTAAGCCCTCACCCTAACACTAAACTTCATCCTTAACCCTAACCAGAATCCTATCGCTAAATCTAATTCTCAGACTTCTTGCTTTCTTAGAGTTTAGAAAGCCTGCAATCCTCCCATGCCATGCGTCAAAGGAGGCTCTACCACTGTGTCCTGCATGAAACACACGGGCCCATACCCAGAGTATGATAGAGTGGGTTCCCGGGTACAAGCCCAGCCCCCCAAAATCCCCCCGCCCAACTAATGCAGACAGGGCCCGTGCGCTAAGCATAAACAATACCTTTAACAGATAACCCTAACCCTGAACATAACACCCAACCCTGTTCCTATTTCTCCCCTTAACACATAAACCTCACCGTGCGCCTAATTTTAACCTCTTATCCTAACGTTAATGCATAACCCATTTCCTGAGAACAACCCCTATCCCATAATTCTAACCCTATGTCCTAGTCATCACCGTGACACCTAATCGCTAACCCTAATTCTAAACCGCTAACCCTAACCGTAACCCTACCTACAACCCTAACACTGACAGTAACCCTTACTTCTAACCCCAACGCTATGCCTAACAAAAACCCTAACCCTTGACCCTAACCCTTCACCCTAACCCCTAAGCCTTACCCTAACCCTTAACCCTAATCCTAATCCTAACCATTAAACCTAACCCTAGCTCTTAAAGCTAACCCTAAACCTTACCCTCACGACTAGACCTAACCCTGACACTAACCTAACACCTAAAGCTAACCAGAACCCCTAAAGCTAACCTTGAACCCTATCCCTAACCCTAGCAGTAAACTTTAACCCTAAACCTAAGCCCAACCCGTAACCCTAATCCTATCCTTTTACCCTAAAACTAACCCCTAATCCTAACCCCTATACCTCACCCTAACTCTAACCCCAATCCTAATTCTAACCATACCCCTTCATAAAACACTAACTCCTAACCGCTAACCCTAACACTAACCAAAAACCCTAATCACTAATCCCTAACCCTAACGCTTAACCTTTACCCTAACAGTTAACCCTCACCCTAAACCTTAACACTGACCCTAACCTTAACCTTTAACTCTAAGCCTAACCCTTAACCCTACAGGAAGGAAGACCCTTAATGCTAATGGGATCCCTTATCCCTAACCCTAACACTACAGCTAAAAATAACCCTAACCTTTGATCCTTAAACCTAACCCCTAACTCTTACTTTAACCCCAAACCCTAACCCTAATCCTAAGCATTAAACCTAACCATATCTCTTAACCCTAACGCAGCCCTTACCCTAACGCCTAGATCTAACCCTAAATCTAACCTACCGCCTAATCCTAACCTTAAGTACTAATGCTAACACTAACCCTGAACCCTAAACCTACCCATAACACTTAACACTAACCCTATCCGTGAACCTTAACCCTGACCCTAACCATTACCCGCACCCAAGCATTTAACCCTGACCCTAACCCTAATCCTTAATGCTATCCCTAACACTAAACCCTAACCCTAAGCCCAACACTTAAACCTAATCCTATCCCATAACCCTAACACTAACCCTAATGCTACCCCCTAAACGTAACCCTAACCGTGACCAGTAAACCTAACCCTAACCTCTAACACAAACCATAGCACATAACTCTAACCCTAAAACTAACCCTAACCCTAACCCTAAACCCTAACTCTTAACCTTAACACTAAGCGTTAACTCTCATGCTAACCTTTAATCTTAACCCTAATCCTAATCTTCAACCCTAAACCTAACACTTAACCCTAACCCTGTACCAAACCCTAACCCCTCATCTTAACCCTAACCGTAAACCTCAACCCTAAACCAAAGTCTAACCGTTAAACCTAAGAGTAACCTTTAACCCTAACCCTAATCCCTAATCCTAAGCCCTCACCCTAACACTAAACTTCATCCTTAACCGTAACCAGAATCCTAACCCTAAATCTAATTCTCAGACTTCTTGCTTTCTTAGAGTTTAGAAAGCCTGCAATCCTCCCATGCCATGCGTGAAAGGAGGCTCTACCACTGTGTCCTGCATGAAACCCACGGGCCCATACCCAGAGTATGGTAGAGTGGGTTCCCGGGTACAATCCCAGCCCCCTAAACTCCCCCCGCCCGCCTAATGCAGACAGGGTCCGTGCGCTAAGCATAAACAATACCTTTAACAGATAACCCTAACCCTGAACATAACACCCAACCCTGTTCCTATTTCTCCCCTTAACACGTAAACCTCACCGTGCGCCTAACTTTAACCCCTTATCCTAACGTTAATGCATAACCCATTTCCTGAGAACAACCCCTATCCCATAATTCTTACCCTATCTCCTAGTCATCACCGTGACACCTAATCCCTAACCCTAATTCTAAACCGCTAACCCTAACCGTAACCCTACCTACAACCCTAACACTGACAGTAACCCTTACTTCTAACCCCAACGCTATGCCTAACAAAAACCCTAACCCTTGACCCTAACCCTTCAACCTAAACCCTAAGCCTTACCCTAACCCTTAACCCTAATCCTAATCCTAACCATTAAACCTAACCCTAGCTCTTAAAGCTAACCCTAAACCTTACCCTCACGACTAGACCTAACCCTGACACTAACCTAACACCTAACCCTAACCAGAACCCCTAAAGCTAACCCTGAACCCTATCCCTAACCCTAGCAGTAAACTTTAACCCTAAACCTAAGCCCAACCCGTAACCCTAATCCTATCCTTTTACCCTAAAACTAACCCCTAAACTTAACCCCTATACCTCACCCTAACTCTAACCCCAATCCTAATTCTAACCATACCCCTTCATAAAACACTAACTCCTAACCGCTAACCCTAACACTAACCAAAAACCCTAATCACTAATCCCTAACCCTAACGCTTAACCTTTACCCTAACCGTTAACCCTCACCCTACATCTTAACACTGACCCTAACCTTCACCTTTAACTCTAAGCCTAACCCTTAACCCTACAGTAAGGAAGACCCTTAATGCTAATGGGATCCCTTATCCCTAACCCTAACACTACAGCTAAAAATAACCCTAACCTTTGATCCTTAAACCTAACCCCTAACTCTTACTTTAACCCCAAACCCTAACCCTAATCCTAAGCATTAAACCTAACCCTATCTCTTAACCCTAACGCAGCCCTTACCCTAACGCCTAGATCTAACCCTAAATCTAACCTACCGCCTAATCCTAACCTTAAGCCCTAATGCTAACACTAACCCTTAACCCTAAGCCTACCCGTAACCCTTAACACTAACCCTATCCGTGAACCTTAACCCTGACCCTAACCATTACCCGCACCCAAGCATTTAACCCTAACCCTAACCCTAAATCATAATGATAACCCTAACACTAAACCCTAACCCTAAGCCCAACACTTAACCCTAATCCTATCCCTTAACCCTAACCCTAACCCTAATGCTAACCCCTAAACGTAACCCTAACCGTGACCAGTAAACCTAACCCTAACCTCTAACACAAACCATAGCACATAACTCTAACCCTAAAACTAACCCTAACCCTAACCATAAACCCTAACTCTTAACCTTTACACAAAGCGTTAACTCTCACGCTAACCTTTAATCCTAACCCTAATCCTAATCTTCAACCCTAAACCTAACACTTAACCCTAACCCTGTTCCAAACTCTAACCCCTCATCTTAACCCTAACCGTAAACCTCAACCCTAAGCCAAAGTGTAACCGTTAAACCTAAGAGTAACCTTTAACCCTAACCCTAATCCCTAACCCTAAGCTCTCACCCTAACACTAAACTTCATCCTTAACCCTAACCAGAATCCTAACCCTAAATCTAATTCTCAGACTTCTTGCTTTCTTAGAGTTTAGAAAGCCTGCAATCCTCCCATGCCATGCGTGAAAGGAGACTCTACCGCTGAGTCCTGCATGAAACCCATGGGCCCATACCCAGAGTATGATAGAGTGGGTTCCCGGGTACAATCCCAGCCCCCTAAGCTCCCCCCGCCCGCCTAATGCAGACAGGGCCCGTGCGCTAAGCATAAACAATACCTTTAACAGATAACCCTAACCCTGAACATAACACCCAACCCTGTTCCTATTTCTCCCCTTAACACGTAAACCTCACCGTGCGCCTAACTTTAACCTCTTATCCTAACGTTAATGCATAACCCATTTCCTGAGAACAACCCCTATCCCATAATTCTAACCCTATCTCCTAGTCATCACTGTGACACCTAATCCCTAACCCTAATTCTAAACCGCTAACCCTAACCGTAACCCTACCTACAACCCTAACACTGACAGTAACCCTTACTTCTAACCCCAACGCTATGCCTAACAAAAACCCTAACCCTTGACCCTAACCCTTCACCCTAACCCCTAAGCCTTACCCTAAACCTTAACCCTAATCCTAATCCTAACCATTAAACCTAACCCTAGCTCTTAAAGCTAACCCTAAACCTTACCGTCACGACTAGACCTAACCCTGACACTGACCTAACACCTAACCCTAACCAGAACCCCTAAAGCTAACCCTGAACCCTATCCCTAACCCTAGCAGTAAACTTTAACCCTAAAACTAAGCCCAACCCATAACCCTAATCCTATTCTTTTAGCCTAAAACTAACCCCTAAACCTAACCCCTATACCTCACCCTAACTCTAACCCCAATCCTAATTCTAACCATACCCCTTCATAAAACACTAACTCCTAACCGCTAACCCGAACACTAACCAAAAACCCTAATCACTAATCCCTAACCCTAACGCTTAATCTTTACCCTAACCGTTAACCCTCACCCTAAATCTTAACCCTGACCCTAAACTTAACCTTTAACTCTAAGCCTAACCCTTAACCCTACAGGAAGGAAGACCCTTAATGCTAATGGGATCCCTTATCCCTAACCCTAACACTACAGCTAAAAATAACCCTAACCTTGGATCCTTAAACCTAACCCCTAACACTTACTTTAACCCCAAACCCTAACCCTAATCCTAAGCATTAAACGTAACCCTATCTCTTAACCCTAACGCTAGCCCTTACCCTAACGCCTAGATCTAACCCTAAATCTAACCTACCGCCTAATCCTAACCTTAAGCCCTAATGCTAACTCTAACCCTGAACTCTAAACCTACCCGTAACCCTTAACACTAACACTATTCGTGAACCTTAACCCTGACCCTAAGCATTACCCACACCCAAGCATTTAAGCCTGACCCTAACCCTAATCCTTAATGATAACCCTAACACTAAACCCTAGCCCTAAGCCCAACACTTAACGCTAATCCTATCCCTTAACCCTAACCCTAATGCTAACCCCTAAACGTAACCCTCATCGTGACCAGTAAACCTAAACCTAACCTCTAACACAAACCATAGCACATAACTCTAACCCTAAAACTAACCCTAACCCTAACCCTAACCCTGAACCCTAACTCTTAACCTTAACAGTAAGCGTTAACTCTCACGCTAACCTTTAATCCTAACCCTAATCCTAATCTTCAACCCTAAACCTAACACTTAACCCTAACCCTGTACCAAACCCTAACCCCTCATCTTAAACCTAACCGTAAACCTCAACCCTAAACCAAAGTGTAACCGTTAAACCTAAGAGTAACCTTTAACCCTAACCCTAATCCCTGACCCTAAGCCCTCACCCGAACACTAAACTTCATCCTTAACCCTAACCTGAATCCTAACCCTAAATCTAATTCTCAGACTTCTTGCTTTCTTAGAGTTTAGAAAGCCTGCAATCCTCCCATGCCATGCGTGAAAGGAGGCTCTACCACTGTGTCCTGCATGAAACCCTTGGGCCCATACCAGAGTATGATAGAGTGGGTTCCCGGGTACAATCCCAGCCCCCTAAACTCCCCCCGCCTGCCTAATGCAGACAGGGCCCGTGCGCTAAGCATAAACAATACCTTTAAGAGATAACCCTAACCCTGAACATAACACCCAACCCTGTTCCTATTTCTCCCCTTAACACGTAAACCTCACCGTGCGCCTAACTTTAACCTCTTATCCTAACGTTAATGCATAACCCATTTCCTAAGAACAACCCCTATTCCATAATTCTAACCCTATCTCCTAGTCATCACTGTGACACCTAATCCCTAACCCTAATTCTAAACCGCTAACCCTAACCGTAACCCTACCTACAACCCTAACACTGACAGTAACCCTTACTTCTAACCCCAACGCTATGCCTAACAAAAACCCTAACCCTTCACCCTAACCTCTAAGCCTTACCCTAACCCTTAACCCTAATCCTAATCCTAACCATGAAAGCTAACCCTAGCTCTTAAAGCTAACCCAAAACCTTACCCTCACGACTAGACCTAACCCTGACACTAACCTAACACCTAACCCTAACCAGAACCCCTAAAGCTAACCCTGAACCCTATCCCTAACCCTAGCAGTAAACTTTAACCCTAAACCTAAGCCCTACCCGTAACCCTAATCCTATCCTTTTACCCTAAAACTAACCCCTAAACCTAACCCCTATACCTCACCCTAACTCTAACCCCAATCCTAATTCTAACCATACCCCTTCATAAAACACTAACTCCTAACCGCTAACACTAACACTAACCAAAATCCCTAATAACTAATCCCTAACCCTAACGCTTAACCTTTACCCTAACCGTTAACCCTCACCCTAAATCTTAACACTGACCCTAACCTTAATCTTTAACTCTAATCCTAACCCTTAACCCTACAGTAAGGAAGACCCTTAATGCTAATGGGATCCCTTATCCCTAACCCTAACACTACAGATAAAAATAACCCTAACCTTGGATCCTTAAACCTAAGCCCTAACACTTACTTTAACCCCAAACCCTAAGCCTATTCCTAAGCATTAAACCTAACCCTATCTCTTAACCCTAACGCTAGCCCTTACCCTAAGGCCTAGATCTAACCCTAAATCTAACCTACCGCCTAATCCTAACCTTAAGCCCTAATGTTAACACTAACCCTGACCCTAAACCTACCCGTAACCCTTAACACTAACCCTATCCGTGAACCTTAACCCTGACCCTAACCATTACCCGCACCCAAGCATTTAACCCTGACCCTAACCCTAATCCTTAATGATAACCCAGCACTAAACCCTAACCCTAAGCCCAACACTTAACCCTAATCCTATCCCTTAAACCTAACCCTAACCCTAATGCTAACCCCTAAACGTAACCCTAACCGTGACCAGTAAACCTAACCCTAACCTCTAACACAAACCATAGCACATAACTCTAACCCTAAAACTAACCCTAACCCTAACCCTAAACCCTAAATCATAACCTTAACACTAAGTGTTAACTCTCACGCTAACCTTTAATCCTAACCCTAATCCTAATCTTCAACCATAACCTAACACTTAACCCTAACCCTGTACCAAACCCTAACCCCTCATCTTAACCCTAACCGTAAACCTCAACCCTAAACCAAAGTGTAACCGTTAAACCTAAGAGTTACCTTTAACCCTAACCCTAATCCCTAACACTAAGCCCTCACCCTAACACTAAACTTCATCCTTAACCCTAACCTGAATCCTAACCCAAATCTCATTCAAAGACTTCTTGCTTTATTAGAGTTTAGAAAGCCTGCAATCCTCCCATGCCATGCTTGAAAGGAGGCTCTACCACATTGTCCTGCATGAAACCCACGGGCCCATACCCAGAGTATGATAGAGTGGGTTCCCGGGTACAAGCCCAGCCCTCTAAACTCCCCCCGCCCGCCTAATGCAGACAGGGCCCGTGCGCTAAGCATAAACAATACCTTTAACAGATAACCCTAACCCTGAACATAACACCCAACCCTGTTCCTATTTCTCCCCTTAACACGTAAACCTCACCGTGCGCCTAACTTTAACCTCTTATCCTAACGTTAATGCATAACCCATTTCCTGAGAACAACCCCTATCCCATAATTCTTACCCTATCTCCTAGTCATCACCGTGACACCTAATCCCTAACCCTAATTCTAAACCGCTAACCCTAACCGTAACCCTACCTACAACCCTAACACTGACAGTAACCCTTACTTCTAACCCCAACGCTATGCCTAACAAAAACCCTAACCCTTGACCCTAACCCTTCAACCTAAACCCTAAGCCTTACCCTAACCCTTAACCCTAATCCTAATCCTAACCATTAAACCTAACCCTAGCTCTTAAAGCTAACCCTAAACCTTACCCTCACGACTAGACCTAACCCTGACACTAACCTAACACCTAACCCTAACCAGAACCCCTAAAGCTAACCCTGAACCCTATCCCTAACCCTAGCAGTAAACTTTAACCCTAAACCTAAGCCCAACCCGTAACCCTAATCCTATCCTTTTACCCTAAAACTAACCCCTAAACTTAACCCCTATACCTCACCCTAACTCTAACCCCAATCCTAATTCTAACCATACCCCTTCATAAAACACTAACTCCTAACCGCTAACCCTAACACTAACCAAAAACCCTAATCACTAATCCCTAACCCTAACGCTTAACCTTTACCCTAACCGTTAACCCTCACCCTACATCTTAACACTGACCCTAACCTTCACCTTTAACTCTAAGCCTAACCCTTAACCCTACAGTAAGGAAGACCCTTAATGCTAATGGGATCCCTTATCCCTAACCCTAACACTACAGCTAAAAATAACCCTAACCTTTGATCCTTAAACCTAACCCCTAACTCTTACTTTAACCCCAAACCCTAACCCTAATCCTAAGCATTAAACCTAACCCTATCTCTTAACCCTAACGCAGCCCTTACCCTAACGCCTAGATCTAACCCTAAATCTAACCTACCGCCTAATCCTAACCTTAAGCCCTAATGCTAACACTAACCCTTAACCCTAAGCCTACCCGTAACCCTTAACACTAACCCTATCCGTGAACCTTAACCCTGACCCTAACCATTACCCGCACCCAAGCATTTAACCCTAACCCTAACCCTAAATCATAATGATAACCCTAACACTAAACCCTAACCCTAAGCCCAACACTTAACCCTAATCCTATCCCTTAACCCTAACCCTAACCCTAATGCTAACCCCTAAACGTAACCCTAACCGTGACCAGTAAACCTAACCCTAACCTCTAACACAAACCATAGCACATAACTCTAACCCTAAAACTAACCCTAACCCTAACCATAAACCCTAACTCTTAACCTTTACACAAAGCGTTAACTCTCACGCTAACCTTTAATCCTAACCCTAATCCTAATCTTCAACCCTAAACCTAACACTTAACCCTAACCCTGTTCCAAACTCTAACCCCTCATCTTAACCCTAACCGTAAACCTCAACCCTAAGCCAAAGTGTAACCGTTAAACCTAAGAGTAACCTTTAACCCTAACCCTAATCCCTAACCCTAAGCTCTCACCCTAACACTAAACTTCATCCTTAACCCTAACCAGAATCCTAACCCTAAATCTAATTCTCAGACTTCTTGCTTTCTTAGAGTTTAGAAAGCCTGCAATCCTCCCATGCCATGCGTGAAAGGAGACTCTACCGCTGAGTCCTGCATGAAACCCATGGGCCCATACCCAGAGTATGATAGAGTGGGTTCCCGGGTACAATCCCAGCCCCCTAAGCTCCCCCCGCCCGCCTAATGCAGACAGGGCCCGTGCGCTAAGCATAAACAATACCTTTAACAGATAACCCTAACCCTGAACATAACACCCAACCCTGTTCCTATTTCTCCCCTTAACACGTAAACCTCACCGTGCGCCTAACTTTAACCTCTTATCCTAACGTTAATGCATAACCCATTTCCTGAGAACAACCCCTATCCCATAATTCTAACCCTATCTCCTAGTCATCACTGTGACACCTAATCCCTAACCCTAATTCTAAACCGCTAACCCTAACCGTAACCCTACCTACAACCCTAACACTGACAGTAACCCTTACTTCTAACCCCAACGCTATGCCTAACAAAAACCCTAACCCTTGACCCTAACCCTTCACCCTAACCCCTAAGCCTTACCCTAAACCTTAACCCTAATCCTAATCCTAACCATTAAACCTAACCCTAGCTCTTAAAGCTAACCCTAAACCTTACCGTCACGACTAGACCTAACCCTGACACTGACCTAACACCTAACCCTAACCAGAACCCCTAAAGCTAACCCTGAACCCTATCCCTAACCCTAGCAGTAAACTTTAACCCTAAAACTAAGCCCAACCCATAACCCTAATCCTATTCTTTTAGCCTAAAACTAACCCCTAAACCTAACCCCTATACCTCACCCTAACTCTAACCCCAATCCTAATTCTAACCATACCCCTTCATAAAACACTAACTCCTAACCGCTAACCCGAACACTAACCAAAAACCCTAATCACTAATCCCTAACCCTAACGCTTAATCTTTACCCTAACCGTTAACCCTCACCCTAAATCTTAACCCTGACCCTAAACTTAACCTTTAACTCTAAGCCTAACCCTTAACCCTACAGGAAGGAAGACCCTTAATGCTAATGGGATCCCTTATCCCTAACCCTAACACTACAGCTAAAAATAACCCTAACCTTGGATCCTTAAACCTAACCCCTAACACTTACTTTAACCCCAAACCCTAACCCTAATCCTAAGCATTAAACGTAACCCTATCTCTTAACCCTAACGCTAGCCCTTACCCTAACGCCTAGATCTAACCCTAAATCTAACCTACCGCCTAATCCTAACCTTAAGCCCTAATGCTAACTCTAACCCTGAACTCTAAACCTACCCGTAACCCTTAACACTAACACTATTCGTGAACCTTAACCCTGACCCTAAGCATTACCCACACCCAAGCATTTAAGCCTGACCCTAACCCTAATCCTTAATGATAACCCTAACACTAAACCCTAGCCCTAAGCCCAACACTTAACGCTAATCCTATCCCTTAACCCTAACCCTAATGCTAACCCCTAAACGTAACCCTCATCGTGACCAGTAAACCTAAACCTAACCTCTAACACAAACCATAGCACATAACTCTAACCCTAAAACTAACCCTAACCCTAACCCTAACCCTGAACCCTAACTCTTAACCTTAACAGTAAGCGTTAACTCTCACGCTAACCTTTAATCCTAACCCTAATCCTAATCTTCAACCCTAAACCTAACACTTAACCCTAACCCTGTACCAAACCCTAACCCCTCATCTTAAACCTAACCGTAAACCTCAACCCTAAACCAAAGTGTAACCGTTAAACCTAAGAGTAACCTTTAACCCTAACCCTAATCCCTGACCCTAAGCCCTCACCCGAACACTAAACTTCATCCTTAACCCTAACCTGAATCCTAACCCTAAATCTAATTCTCAGACTTCTTGCTTTCTTAGAGTTTAGAAAGCCTGCAATCCTCCCATGCCATGCGTGAAAGGAGGCTCTACCACTGTGTCCTGCATGAAACCCTTGGGCCCATACCAGAGTATGATAGAGTGGGTTCCCGGGTACAATCCCAGCCCCCTAAACTCCCCCCGCCTGCCTAATGCAGACAGGGCCCGTGCGCTAAGCATAAACAATACCTTTAAGAGATAACCCTAACCCTGAACATAACACCCAACCCTGTTCCTATTTCTCCCCTTAACACGTAAACCTCACCGTGCGCCTAACTTTAACCTCTTATCCTAACGTTAATGCATAACCCATTTCCTAAGAACAACCCCTATTCCATAATTCTAACCCTATCTCCTAGTCATCACTGTGACACCTAATCCCTAACCCTAATTCTAAACCGCTAACCCTAACCGTAACCCTACCTACAACCCTAACACTGACAGTAACCCTTACTTCTAACCCCAACGCTATGCCTAACAAAAACCCTAACCCTTCACCCTAACCTCTAAGCCTTACCCTAACCCTTAACCCTAATCCTAATCCTAACCATGAAAGCTAACCCTAGCTCTTAAAGCTAACCCAAAACCTTACCCTCACGACTAGACCTAACCCTGACACTAACCTAACACCTAACCCTAACCAGAACCCCTAAAGCTAACCCTGAACCCTATCCCTAACCCTAGCAGTAAACTTTAACCCTAAACCTAAGCCCTACCCGTAACCCTAATCCTATCCTTTTACCCTAAAACTAACCCCTAAACCTAACCCCTATACCTCACCCTAACTCTAACCCCAATCCTAATTCTAACCATACCCCTTCATAAAACACTAACTCCTAACCGCTAACACTAACACTAACCAAAATCCCTAATAACTAATCCCTAACCCTAACGCTTAACCTTTACCCTAACCGTTAACCCTCACCCTAAATCTTAACACTGACCCTAACCTTAATCTTTAACTCTAATCCTAACCCTTAACCCTACAGTAAGGAAGACCCTTAATGCTAATGGGATCCCTTATCCCTAACCCTAACACTACAGATAAAAATAACCCTAACCTTGGATCCTTAAACCTAAGCCCTAACACTTACTTTAACCCCAAACCCTAAGCCTATTCCTAAGCATTAAACCTAACCCTATCTCTTAACCCTAACGCTAGCCCTTACCCTAAGGCCTAGATCTAACCCTAAATCTAACCTACCGCCTAATCCTAACCTTAAGCCCTAATGTTAACACTAACCCTGACCCTAAACCTACCCGTAACCCTTAACACTAACCCTATCCGTGAACCTTAACCCTGACCCTAACCATTACCCGCACCCAAGCATTTAACCCTGACCCTAACCCTAATCCTTAATGATAACCCAGCACTAAACCCTAACCCTAAGCCCAACACTTAACCCTAATCCTATCCCTTAAACCTAACCCTAACCCTAATGCTAACCCCTAAACGTAACCCTAACCGTGACCAGTAAACCTAACCCTAACCTCTAACACAAACCATAGCACATAACTCTAACCCTAAAACTAACCCTAACCCTAACCCTAAACCCTAAATCATAACCTTAACACTAAGTGTTAACTCTCACGCTAACCTTTAATCCTAACCCTAATCCTAATCTTCAACCATAACCTAACACTTAACCCTAACCCTGTACCAAACCCTAACCCCTCATCTTAACCCTAACCGTAAACCTCAACCCTAAACCAAAGTGTAACCGTTAAACCTAAGAGTTACCTTTAACCCTAACCCTAATCCCTAACACTAAGCCCTCACCCTAACACTAAACTTCATCCTTAACCCTAACCTGAATCCTAACCCAAATCTCATTCAAAGACTTCTTGCTTTATTAGAGTTTAGAAAGCCTGCAATCCTCCCATGCCATGCTTGAAAGGAGGCTCTACCACATTGTCCTGCATGAAACCCACGGGCCCATACCCAGAGTATGATAGAGTGGGTTCCCGGGTACAAGCCCAGCCCTCTAAACTCCCCCCGCCCGCCTAATGCAGACAGGGCCCGTGCGCTAAGCATAAACAATACCTTTAACAGATAACCCTAACCCTGAACATAACACCCAACCCTGTTCCTATTTCTCCCCTTAACACGTAAACCTCACCGTGCGCCTAACTTTAACCTCTTATCCTAACGTTAATGCATAACCCATTTCCTGAGAACAACCCCTATCCCATAATTCTAACCCTATCTCCTAGTCATCACTGTGACACCTAATCCCTAACCCTAATTCTAAACCGCTAACCCTAACCGTAACCCTACCTACAACCCTAACACTCACAGTAACCCTTACTTCCAACCCCAACGCTATGCCTAACAAAAACCCTAACCCTTGACCCTAAACCTTCACCCTAACCCCTAAGCCTTACCCTAACCCTAAACCCTAATCCTAATGCTAACCATTAAACCTAACCCTAGCTCTTAAAGCTAACCCTAAACCTTACCGTCACGACTAGACCTAACCCTGATACTAACCTAACACCTAACCCTAACCAGAACCCCTAAAGCTAACCCTGAACCCAATCCCTAACCCTAGCAGTAAACTTTAACCCTAAACCTAAGCCCAACCCGTAACCCTAATCCTATCCTTTTACCCTAAAACTAACCCCTAAACCTTACCCCTATACCTCACCCTAACTCTAACCCCAATCCTAATTCTAACCATACCCCTTCATAAAACACTAACTCCTAACCGCTAACCCTAACACTAACCAAATCCCTAATCACTAATCCCTAACCCTAACGCTTAACCTTTACCCTAACCGTTAACCCTCACCCTAAATCTTAACACTGACCCTAACCTTAACCTTTAACTCTAAGCCTAACCCTTAACCCTACAGGAAGGAAGACCCTTAATGCTAATGGGATCCCTTATCCCTAACCCTAACACTACAGCTAAAAATAACCCTAACCTTGGATCCTTAAATCTAACCCCTAACACTTACTTTAACCCCAAACCCTAACCCTAATCCTAAGCCTTAAACCTAACCCTATCTCTTAACCCTAACGCTAGCCCTTACCCTAACGCCTAGATCTAACCCTAAATCTAACCTACCGCCTAATCCTAAGCTTAAGCCCTAATGCTAACACTAATCCTGAACCCTAAACCTACCCGTAACCCTTAACACTAACCCTATCCGTGAACCTAAACCCTGACCCTAACCATTACCCGCACCCTAGCATTTAACCCTGACCCTAACCCTAATCCTTAATGCTAACCCTAACACTAAACCCTAACCCTAAGCCCAACACTTAACCCTAATCCTATCCCTTAATCCTAACCCTAACCGAAACCCTAATGCTAACCCCTAAATGTAACCCTAACCGTGACCAGTAAACCTAACCCTAACCTCTAACACAAAGCATAGCACATAATTCTAACCCTAAAACTAACCCTAACCCTAACCCTAAACTCTAACCCTTAACCTTTACCCTAAGCGTTAACTCTCACGCTAACCTTTAATCCTAACCCTAATCCTAATCTTCAACCCTAAACCTAACACTTAACCCTAACCCTGTACCAAACCCTAACCCCTCATCTTAACCCTAACCGTAAACCTCAACCCGAAACCAAAGTGTAACCGTTAAACCTAAGAGTAACCTTTAACCCTAACCCTAATCCCTAACCCTAAGCCCTCACCCTAACACTAAACTTCATCCTTAACCCTAACCAGAATCCTAACCCTAAATCTAATTCTCAGACTTCTTGCTTTCTTAGAGTTTAGAAAGCCTGCAATCCTCCCATGCCATGCGTGAAAGGAGATTCTACCGCTGTGTCCTGCATGAAACCCATGGGCCCATACCCAGAGTATGATAGAGTGGGTTCCCGGGTACAATCCCAGCCCCCTACGCTCCCCCCGCCCGCCTAATGCAGACAGGGCCCGTGCGCTAAGCATAAACAATACCTTTAACAGATAACCCTAACCCTGAACATAACACCCAACCCTGTTCCTATTTCTCCCCTTAACACGTAAACCTCACCGTGCGCCTAACTTTAACCTCTTATCCTAACGTTAATGCATAACCCATTTCCTGAGAACAACCCCTATCCCATAATTCTAACCCTATCTCCTAGTCATCACTGTGACACCTAATCCCTAACCCTAATTCTAAACCGCTAACCCTAACCGTAACCCTACCTACAACCCTAACACTGACAGTAACCCTTACTTCTAACCCCAACGCTATGCCTAACAAAAACCCTAACCCTTCACCCTAACCCCTAAGCCTTACCCTAACCCTTAACCCTAATCCTAATCCTAACCATGAA
Organism: Eulemur rufifrons; assembly: GCF_041146395.1. NCBI lineage: Eukaryota > Metazoa > Chordata > Mammalia > Primates > Lemuridae > Eulemur > Eulemur rufifrons. Next base: position 1,021,147 of record NW_027182821.1, on the reverse strand, counting down.
ACCTAACCCTAGCTCTTAAAGCTACCCCTAAACCTTACCCTCACGACTAGACCTAACCCTGACACTAACCTAACACCTAACAATAACCAGAACCCCTAAAGCTAACCCTGAACCCTATCCCTAACCCCAGCAGTAAACTTTAACCCTAAACCTAAGCCCAACCCGTAACCCTAATCCTATCCTTTTACCCTAAAACTAACCCCTAAACCTAACCCCTATACCTCACCCTAACTCTAACCCCAATCCTAATTCTAACCATGCCGCTTCATAAGACACTAACTCCTAACCGCTAACCCTAACACTAACCAAAAACTCTAATCACTAATCCCTAACCCTAACGCTTAACTTTAACCCTAACCGTTAACCCTCACCCTAAATCTTAACACTGACCCTAACCTTAACCTTTAACTCTAAGCCTAACCCTTAACCCTACAGTAAGGAAGACCCTTAATGCTAATGGGATCCCTTATCCCTAACCCTAACTCTACAGCTAAAAATAACCCTAAACTTGGATCCTTAAACCTAACCCCTAACACTTACTTTAACCCCAAACCCTACCCCTAATCCTACGCATTAAACCTAACCCTATCTCTTAACCCTAACGCTAGCCCTTACCCTAACGCCTAGATCTAACCCTAAATGTAACCTACCGCCTAATCCTAACCTTAAGCCCTAATGCTAACACTAACCCTGAACCCTAAACCTACCCGTAACCCTTAACACTAACCCTATCCGTGAACCTTAACCCTGACCCTAACCATTACCCGCACCCAAGCATTTAACCATGACCATAACCCTAATCCTTAATGCTAACCCTAACACTAAACCCTAACCCTAAGCACAACACTTAACCCTAATCCTATCCCTTAACCCTAACCCTAACCCTAATGCTACCCCCTAAACGTAACCCTAACCCTGACCAGTAAACCTAACCCTAACCTCTTACACAAACCATAGCATATAACTCTAACCCTAAAACTAACACTAACCTTAACCCTAACCCTAAACCCTAACTCTTAACCTTAACACTAAGCGTTAACTCTCACGCTAACCTTTAATCCTAACCCTAATCCTAATCTTCAACCCTAAACCTAACACTTAACCCTAACCCTGTACCAAACCCTATCCCCTCATCTTAACCCTAACCGTAAACCTCAACCCTAAACCAAAGTGTAACCGTTAAACCTAAGAGTAACCTTTAACCCTAACCCTAATCCCTAACCCTAAGCCCTCACCCTAACACTAAACTTCATCCTTAACCGTAACCAGAATCCTAACCCTAAATCTAATTCTCAGACTTCTTGCTTTCTTAGAGTTTAGAAAGCCTGCAATCCTCCCATGCGATGCGTGAAAGGAGGCTCTACCACTGTGTCCTGCATGAAACCCACGGGCCCATACCCAGAGTATGATAGAGTGGGTTCCCGGGTACAATCCCAGCCCCCTAAACTCCCCCCGCCCACCTAATGCAGACAGGGCCCGTGCTCTAAGCATAAACAATACCTTTAACAGATAACCCTAACCCTAAACATAACACCCAACCCTGTTCCTATTTCTCCCCTTAACACGTAAACCTCACCGTGCGCCTAACTTTAACCTCTTATCCTAACGTTAATGCATAACCCATTTCCTGAGAACAACCCCTATCCCATAATTCTAACCCTATCTCCTAGTCATCACTGTGACACCTAATCCCTAACCCTAATTCTAAACCGCTAACCCTAACCACAACCCTACCTACAACCCTAACACTGACAGTAACCCTTACTTCTAACCCCAACGCTATGCCTAACAAAAACCCTAACCCTTGACCCTAACCCTTCACCGTAACCCCTAAGCCTTACCCTAACCCTTAACCCTAATCCTAATCCTAACCATTAAACCTAACCCTAGCTCTTAAAACTAACCCTAAACCTTACCCTCACGACTAGACCTAACCCTGACACTAACCTAACACCTAACCCTAACCAGAACCCCTAAAGCTAACCCTGAACCCTATCCCTAACCCTAGCAGTAAACTTTAACCCTAAACCTAAGCCCAACCCGTAACCCTAATCCTATCCTTTTACCCTAAAACTAACCCCTAAACCTAACCCCTATACCTCACCCTAACTCTAACCCCAATCCTAATTCTAACCATACCCCTTCATAAAACACTAACTCCTAACAGCTAGTCCTAACACTAACCAAAAACCCTAATCACTTATCCCTAACCCTAACGCTTAACCTTTACCCTGACCGTTAACCCTCATCCTAAATCTTAACACTGACTCTAACCTTACCTTTAAATCTAAGCCTAACCCTTAACCCTACAGTAAGGAAGACCCTTAATGCTAATGGGATCCCTTATCCCTAACCCTAACACTACAGCTAAAAATAACCCAAACCTTGGATCCTTAAACCTAACCCCTAACACTTACTTTAACCCCAAACCCTAACCCTAATCCTACGCATTAAACCTAACCCTATCTCTTAACCCTAACGCTAGCCCTTACCCTAACGCCTAGATCTAACCCTAAATCTAACCTACCGCCTAATCCTAACCTTAAGCCCTAATGCTAACACTAACCCTGAACCCTAAACCTACCCGTAACCCTTAACACTAACCCTATGCGTGAACCTTCACCCTGACCCTAACCATTACCCGCACCCAAGCATTTAACCCTGATTCTAACCCTAATCCTTAATGATAAAACTAACACTAAACCCTAACCCTAAGCCCAACACTTAACCCTAATCCTATCCCTTAACCCTAACCCTAACCCTAATGCCACCCCCTAAACGTAACCCCAATCGTGACCAGTAAACCTAACCCTAACCGCTAACACAAACCATAGCACATAACTCTAACCCTAAAACTAAACCTAACCCTAACCCTAACCCTAAACCCTAACTCTTAACCTTAACCCTAAGCGTTAACTCTCACGCTAACCTTTAATCCTAACCCTAATCCTAATCTTCAACCCTAAACCTAACACTTAACCCTAACCCTGTACCTAACCCTAACCCCTCATCTTAACCCTAACCGTAAACCTCAACCCGAAACCAAAGTGTAACCGTTAAAACTAAGAGTAACCTTTAACCCTAACCCTATTCCCTAACACTAAGCCCTCACCCTAACACTAAACTTCATCCTTAACCCTAACCAGAATCCTAACCCTAAATCTAATTCTCAGGCTTCTTGGTTTCTTAGAGTTTAGAAAGCCTGCAATACTCCCATGCCATGCGTGAAAGGAGGCTCTACCACTGTGTCCTGCATGAAAACCACGGGCCCATACCCAGAGTATGATAGAGTGGGTTCCCGGGTACAATCCCAGCCCCCTAAACTCCCCCCGCCCGCCTAATGCAGACAGGGCCCGTGCGCTAAGCATAAACAATATCTTTAACAGATAACCCTAACCCTGAACATAACACCCAACCCTGTTCCTATTTCTCCCCTTAACACGTAAACCTCACCGTGCGCCTAACTTTAACCTCTTATCCTAACGTTAATGCATAACCCATTTCCTGAGAACAACCCCTATCCCATAATTCTAACCCTATCTCCTAGTCATCACAGTGACACCTAATCCCTAACCCTAATTCTAAACCGCTAACCCTAACCGTAAGCCTACCTACAAACCTAACACTCACAGTAACCCTTATTTCTAATCCCAACGCTATGCCTAACAAAAACCCTAACCCTTGACCTAACCCTTCACCCTAACCCCTAAGCCTTACCCTAACCCTTAACCCTAATCCTAATCCTAACCATTAAACCTAACCCTAGCTCTTAAAGCTAACCCTAAACCTTACCCTCACGACTAGACCTAACCCTGACACTAACCTAACACCTAACCCTAACCAGAACCCCTAAAGCTAACCCTGAACCCTATCCCTAACCCTAGCAGTAAACTTTAACCCTAAACCTAAGCCCAACCCGTAACCCTAATCCTATCCTTTTACCCTAAAACTAACCCCTAAACCTAACCCCTATACCTCACCCTAACTCTAACTCCAATCCTAATTCTAACCATACCCCTTCATAAAACACTAACTCCTAACCGCTAACCCTAACACTAACCAAAAACACTAATCACTAATCCCTAACCCTAACGCTTAACCTTTACCCTAACCGTTAACCCTCACCCTAAATCTTAACACTGACCCTCACCTTAACCTTTAACTCTAAGCCTAACCCTTAACCCTACAGTAAGGAAGACCCTTAATGCTAATGGGATCCCTTATCCCTAACCCTAACACTACAGCTCAAAGTAACCCTAACCTTGGATCCTTAAACCTAACCCCTAACACTTACTTTAACCCCAAACCCTACCCCTAATCCTAAGCATTAAACCTAACCCTATCTCTTAACCCTAACGCTAGCCCTTACCCTAACGCCTAGATCTAACCCTAAATCTAACCTACCGCCTAATCCTAACCTTAAGCCCTAATGCTAACTCTAACCCTGAAGCCTAAACCTACCCGTAACCCTTAACACTAACCCTATCCGTGAACCTTAACCCTGACCCTAACAATTACCCGCACCCAAGCATTTAACCCTGACCCTAACCCTAATCCTTAATGATAACCCTAACACTAAACCCTAACCCTAAGCCCAACACTTAACTCTAATCCTATCCCTTAACCCTAACCCTAACCCTAACCCTAATGCTACCCTCTAAACGTAACCCTAACCGTGACCAGTAAACCTAATCCTAACCTCTGACACAAACCATAGCACATAACTCTAACCCTAAAACGAACCCTAACCCTAACCCTAACCCTAAACCCTAACTCTTAACCTTAACCCTAAGCGTTAACTCTCACGCTAACCTTTAATCCTAACCCTAATCCTAATCTTCAACCCTAAACCTAACACTTAACCCTAACCCTGTACCTAACCCTAACCCCTCATCTTAACCCTAACCGTAAACCTCAACCGTAAACCAAAGTGTAACCGTTAAACCTAAGAGTAACCTTTAACCATAACCCTAATCCCTAACCCTAAGCCCTCACCCTAACACTAAACTTCATCCTTAAACCTAACCAAAATCCTAACCCTAAATCTAATTCTCAGACTTCTTGCTTTCTTAGAGTTTAGAAAGCCTGCAATCCTCCCATGCCATGCGTGAAAGGAGGCTCTACCACTGTGTCCTGCATGAAACCCACGGGCCCATACCCAGCGAATGATAGAGTGGGTTCCCGGGTACAATCTCAGCCCCCTAAACTCCCCCCGCCCGCCTTAATGCAGACAGGGCCCGTGCACTAAGCATAAACAATACCTTTAACAGATAACCCTAACCCTGAACATAACACCCAACCCTGTTCCTATTTCTCCCCTTAACACGTAAACCTCACCGTGCGCCTAACTTTAACCTCTTATCCTAACGTTAATGCATAACCCATTTCCTGAGAACAACCCCTATCCCATAATTCTAACCCTATCTCCTAGTCATCACTGTGACACCTAATCGCTAACCCTAATTCTAAACCGCTAACCCTAACCGTAACCCTACCTACAACCCTAACACTGACAGTAACCCTTACTTCTAACCCCAACGCTATGCCTAACAAAAACCCTAACCCTTGACCCTAACCCTTCACCCTAACCCCTAAGCCTTACCCTAACCCTTAACCCTAATCCTAATCCTAACCATTAAACCTAACCCTAGCTCTTAAAGCTAACCCTAAACCTTACCCTCACGACTAGACCTAACCCTGACACTAACCTAACACCTAACCCTAACCAGAACCCCTAAAGCTAACCCTGAACCCTATCCCTAACCCTAGCAGTAAACTTTAACCATAAACCTAAGCCCAGCCCGTAACCCTAATCCTATCCTTTTACCCTAAAACTAACCCCTAAACCTAACCCCTATACCTCACCCTAACTCTAACCCCAATCCTAATTCTAACCATACCCCTTGATAAAACACTAACTCCTAACCGCTAACCCTAACACTAACCAAAAACCCTAATCACTAATCCCTAACCCTAACGCTTAACCTTTACCCTAACCGTTAACCCTCACCCTAAATCTTAACACTGACCCTAACCTTAACCTTTAACTCTAAGCCTAACCCTTAACGCTACAGTAAGGAAGACCCTTAATGCTAATGGGATCCCTTATCCCTAACCCTAACACTACAGCTAAAAATAACCCTAACCTTTGATCCTTAAACCTAACCCCTAACACTTACTTTAACCCCAAACCCTAACCCTAATCCTAAGCATTAAACCTAACCCTATCTCTTAACCCTAACGCTAGCCCTTACCCTAACGCCTAGATCTAACCGTAAATCTAACCTACCGCCTAATCCTAACCTTAAGCCCTAATGCTAATTCTAACCGTGAACCCTAAACCTACCCGTAACTCTTAACACTAACCCTATCCGTGAACCTTAACCCTGACCCTAACAATTACCCGCACCCAAGCATTTAACCCTGACCCTACCACTAATCCTTAATGCTAACCCTAAAACTAAACCCTAACCCTAAGCCCAACACTTAACATTAATCCTATCCCTTAACCCTAACCCTAACCCTAATGCTAACCCCTAAACGTAACCCTAAGCGTGACCAGTAAACCTAACCCTAACCTCTAACACAAACCATAGCACATAACTCTAAACCTAAAACGAACCCTAACCCTAACCCTAACCCCTAACTCTTAACCTTAACCCTAAGCGTTAACTCTCACGCTAACCTTTAATCCTAACCCTAATCCTAATCTTCAACCCTAAACCTAACACTTAACCCTAACCCTGTACCTAACCCTAACCCCTCATCTTAACCCTAACCGTAAACCTCAACCCTAAACCAACGTGTAACCGTTAAACCTAAGAGTAACCTTTAACCCTAACCCTAATCCCTAACCCTAAGCCCTCACCCTAACTCTAAACTTCATCCTTAACCCTAACCATAATCCTACCCCTAAATCTAATTCTCACACTTCTTGCTTTCTTAGAGTTCAGAAAGCCTGCAATCCTCCCATGTCATGCGTGAAAGGAGGCTCTACCACTGTGTCCTGCATGAAACCCACAGGACCATACCCAGAGTATGATAGAGTGGGTTCCCGGGTACAATCCCAGCCCCCTAAACTCCCCCCGCCCGCCTAATGCAGACAGGGCCCGTGTGCTAAGCATAAACAATACCTTTAACAGATAACCCTAACCCTGAACATAACACCCAACCCTGTTCGTATTTCTCCCCTTAACACGTAAACCTCACCGTGCGCCTAACTTTAACCTCTTATCCTAACGTTAATGCATAACCCATTTCCTGAGAACAACCCCTATCCCATAATGCTAACCCTATCTCCTAGTCATCACTGTGACACCTAATCCCTAACCCTAATTCTAAACCGCTAACCCTAACCGTAACCCTACCTACAACCCTAACACTGACAGTAACCCTTACTTCTAACCCCAACGCTATGCCTAACAAAAACCCTAACCCTTGACCCTACCCCTTCACCCTAACCCCTAAGCCTTACCCTAACCCTTAACCCTAATCCTAATCCTAACCATTAAACCTAAGCCTAGCTCTTAAAGCTAACCCTAAACCTTACCCTCATGACTAGACCTAACCATGACATTAACCTAACACCTAACCCTGACACTATCCTAACACCTAACCCTAACCAGAACCGCTAAATCTAACCCTGAACCCTATCCCTAACCCTAGCAGTAAACTTTAACCCTAAACCTAAGCCCAACCCGTAACCCTAATCCTATCCTTTTACCCTAAAACTAACCCCTAAACCTAACCCCTATACCTCACCCTAACTCCAACCCCAATCCTAATTCTAACCATACCCCTTGATAAAACACTAACTCCTAACCGCTAACCCTAACACTAACCAAAAACCCTAATCACTAATCCCTAACCCTAACGCTTAACCTTTACCCTAACCGTTAGCCCTCACCCTACATCTTAACACTGACCCTAACCTTAACCTTTAACTCTAAGCCTAACCCTTAACCCTACAGGAAGGAAGACCCTTAATGCTAATGGGATCCCTTATCCCTAACCCTAACACTACAGCTAAAAATAACCCTAACCTTTGGTCCTTAAACCTAACCCCTAACACTTACTTTAACCCCAAACCCTAACCCTAGTCCTAAGCATTAAACCTAACCCTGTCTCTTAACCCTAACGCTAGCCCTTACCCTAACGCCTAGATCTAACCCTAAATCTAACCTACCGCCTAATCCTAACCTTAAGCCCTAATGCTAACTCTAACCCTGAACCCTAAACCTACCCGTAATCCTTAACACTAACCCTATCCATGAACCTTAACCCTGACCCTAACCATTACCCGCACCCAAGCATTTAACCCTGACCCTACCCCTAATCCTTAATGATAACCCTAACACTAAACCCTAACCCTTAGACCAACACTTAACCCTAATCCTATCCCTTAACCCTAACCCTAACCCTAACCCTAATGCTAACCCCTAAACGTAACCCTAACCGTGAACAGTAAACATAACCCTAACCTCTAACACAAACCGTAGCACATAACTCTAACCCTAAAACTAACCCTAACCCTAACCCTAACCCTAAACACTAACTCTTAACCTTAACCCTAAGCGTTAACTCTCACGCTAACCTTTAATCCTAACCCTAATCCTAATCTTCAACCCTAAACCTAACACTTAACCCTAACCCTGTACCTAACCCTAACCCCTCATCTTAACCCTAACCGTAAACCTCAACCCTAAACCAAAGTGTAACCGTTAAACCTAAGAGTAACCTTTAACCCTAACCCTAATCCCTAACCCTAAGCCCTCACCCTAACACTAAACTTCATCCTTAACCCTAACCGGAATCCTACCCCTAAATCTAATTCTCAGACTTCTTGCTTTCTTAGAGTTTAGAAAGCCTGCAATCCTCCCATGCCATGCGTGAAAGGAGGCTCTACCACTGTGTCCTGCGTGAAACCCACGGGCCCATACCCAGAGTATGATAGAGTGGGTTCCCGGGTACAATCCCAGCCCCCTAAACTCCCCCCGCCCGCCTAATGCAGACAGGGCCCGTGCGCTAAGCATAAACAATACCTTTAACAGATAACCCTAACCCTGAACATAACACCCAACCCTGTTCCTATTTCTCCCCTTAACACGTAAACCTCACCGTGCGCCTAACTTTAACCTCTTATCCTAACGTTAATGCATAACCCACATCCTGAGAACAACCCCTATCCCATAATTCTAACCCTATCTCCTAGTCATCACTGTGACACCTAATCCCTAACCCTAATTCTAAACCGCTCACCTTAACCGTAACCCTACCTACAACCCTAACACTGACAGTAACCCTTACTTCTAACCCCAACGCTATGCCTAACAAAAACCCTAACCCTTCACCCTAACCCCTAAGCCTTACCCTAACCCTTAACCCTAATCCTATTCCTAACCATTAAACTTAACCCTAGCTCTTAAAGCTAACCCTAAACCTTACCCTCACGACTAGACCTAACCCTGACACTAACCTAACACCTAACCCTAACCAGAACCCCTAAAGCTAACCCTGAACCCTATCCCTAACCCTGGCAGTAAACTTTAACCCTAAACCTAAGCCCAACCCGTAACCCTAATCCTATCCTTTTACCCTAAAACTAACCCCTAAACCTAACCCCTATACCTCACCCTAACTCTAACCCCAATCCTAATGCTAACCATACCCCTTCATAAAACACTAACTCCTAACCGCTAACCCTAACACTAACCAAAAACCCTAATCACTAATCCCTAACCCTAACGCTTAACCTTTACCCTAACCGTTAGCCCTCACCCTACATCTTAACACTGACCCTAACCTTAACCTTTAACTCTAAGCCTAACCCTTAACCCTACAGTAAGGAAGACCCTTAATGCTAATGGGATCCCTTATCCCTAACCCTAACACTACAGCTAAAAATAACCCTAACCTTTGATCCTTAAACCTAACCCCTAACACTTACTTTAACCCCAAACCCTAACGCTAATCCTAAGCATTAAACCTAACCCTGTCTCTTAACCCTAACGCTAGCCCTTACCCTAACGCCTAGATCTAACCCTAAATCTAACCTACCGCCTAATCCTAACCTTAAGCCCTAATGCTAACTCTAACCCTGAACCCTAAACCTACCCGTAACCCTTAACACTAACCCTATCCGTGAACCTTAACCCTGACCCTAACCATTACCCGCACCCAAGCATTTAACCGTGACCCTAACCCTAATCCTTAATGATAACCCTAACACTAAACCCTAACCCTAAGACCAACACTTAACACTAATCCTATACCTTAACCCTAACCCTAACCCTAACCCTAATGCTAACCCCTAAACGTAACCCTAACCGTGAACAGTAAACATAACCCTAACCTCTAACACAAACCGTAGCACATAACTCTAACCCTAAAACTAACCCTAACCCTAACCCTAACCCTAAACCCTAACTCTTAACCTTAACCCTAAGCGTTAACTCTCACGCTAAGCTTTAATCCTAACCCTAATCCTAATCTTCAAACCTGAACCTAACACTTAACCCTAACCCTGTTCCAAACCCTAACCCCTCATCTTAACCCTAACCGTTAACCTCAACCCTAAACCAAAGTGTAACCGTTAAAACTAAGAGTAACCTTTAACCCTAACCCTAATCCCTAACCCTAAGCCCTCACCCTAACACTAAACTTCATCCTTAACCCTAACCAGAATCCTAACCCTAAATCTAATTCTCAGACTTCTTGCTTTCTTAGAGTTTAGAAAGCCTGCAATCCTCCCATGCCATCCGTGAAAGGAGGCTCTACCTCTGTGTCCTGCATGAAACCCACGGGCCCATACCCAGAGTATGATAGAGTGGGTTCCCGGGTACAATCCCAGCCCCCTAAACTGCCCCCGCCCGTCTAATGCAGACAGGGCCCGTGCGCTAAGCATAAACAATACCTTTAACAGATAACCCTAACCCTGAACATAACACCCAACCCTGTTCCTATTTCTCCCGTTAACACGTAAACCTCACCGTGCGCCTAACTTTAACCTCTTATCCTAACGTTAATGCATAACCCATTTCCTGAGAACAACCCCTATCCGATAATTCTAACCCTATCTCCTAGTCATCACTGTGACACCTAATCCCTAACCCTAATTCTAAACCGCTAACCTTAACCGTAACCCTACCTACAACCCTAACACTGACAGTAACCCTTACTTCTAACCCCAACGTTATGCCTAACAAAAACCCTAACCCTTCACCCTAACCCCTAAGCCTTACCCTAACCCTTAACCCTAATCCTAATCCTAACCATTAAACCTAACCCTAGCTCTTAAAGCTAACCCTAAACCTTACCCTCACGACTAGACCTAACCCTGACACTAACCTAACACCTAACCCTAACCAGAACCCCTAAAGCTAACCCTGAACCCTATCCCTAACCCTAGCAGTCAACTTTAACCCTAAACCTAAGCCCAACCCGTAACCCTAATCCTATCCTTTTACCCTAAAACTAACCCCTAAACCTAACCCCTATACCTCACCCTAACTCTAACCCCAATCCTAATTCTAACCATACCCCTTCATAAAACACTAACTCCTAACCGCTAACCCTAACACTAACCAAAAACCCTAATCACTAATCCCTAACCCTAACGCTTAACCTTTACCCTAACCGTTAACCCTCACCCTAAATCTTAACACTGACCCTAACCTTAACATTTAACTCTAAGCCTAACCCTTAACCCTACAGTAAGGAAGACCCTTAATGCTAATGGGATCCCTTATCCCTAAACCTAACACTACAGCTAAAAATAACCGTAACCATTCATCCTTAAACCTAACCCCTAACACGTACTTTAACCCCAAACCATAACCCTAATCCTAAGCTTTAAACCTAACCCTATCTCTTAACCCTAACGCTAGCCCTTACCCTAACGCCTAGATCTAACCCTAAATCTAACCTACCGCCTAATCCTAACCTTAAGCCCTAATGCTAACTCTAACCCTGAACCCTAAACCTACCCGTAACCCTTAACACTAACCCTATCCGTGAACCTTAACCCTGACCCTAAACATTACCCGCACGCAAGCATTTAACCCTGACCCTACCCCTAATCCTTAATGATAACCCTAACACTAAACCCTAATCCTAAGCCCAACACTTAACTCTAATCCTATCCCTTAACCCTAACCCTAATGCTAACCCCTAAACGTAACCCTCACCGTGACCAGAAAACCTAACCCTAACCTCTAACACAAACCATAGCACTAAACTAACTAAAACTAACACTTTCCCTAACCCTAACCTTAAAAACTAATTCTTAACCTTAACCCTAAGCGTTAACTCTCACTCTATCCTTTAATCCTAACCCTAATCCTAATCTTCAGCCCTAAACCTAACACTTAACCCTAACCCTGTACCAAACCCTAAACCCTCATCTTAACCCTAACCGTAAACCTCAACCCTAAACCAAAGTGTAACCGTTAAACCTAAGAGTAACCTTTAACCCTAACCCTAATCCCTAACCCTAAGCCCTCACCCTAACACTAAACTTCATCCTTAACCCTAACCAGAATCCTAACCCTAAATCTAATTCTCAGACTTCTTGCTTTCTTAGAGTTTAGAAAGCCTGCCATCCTCCCATGGAATGGGTGAAAGGAGGCTCTACCACTGTGTCCGGCATGAAACCCACGGGCCCATACCCAGAGTATGATAGAGTGGGTTCCCGGGTACAATCCCAGCCCCCTAAACTCCCCCCGCCCGCCTAATGCAGACAGGGCCCGTGCTCTAAGCATAAACAATACCTTTAACAGATAACCCTAACCCTGTACATAACACTCAACCCTGTTCCTATTTCTCCCCTTAACACGTAAACCTCACCGTGCGCCTAACTTTAACCTCTTATCCTAACGTTAATGCATAACCCATTTCCTGAGAACAACCCCTATCCCATAATTCTAACCCTATCTCCTAGTCATCACTGTGACACCTAATCCCTAACCCTAATTCTAAACCACTAACCCTAACCGTAACCCTACCTACAACCCTAACACTGACAGTAACCCTTACTTCTAAACCCAACGCTATGCCTAACAAAAACCCTAACCCTTGACCCTAACCCTTCACCCTAACCCCTAAGCCTTACCCTCACCCTTAACCCTAATCCTAATCCTAACCATTAAACCTAACCCTAGCTCTTAAAGCTAACCCTAAACCTTACCCTCACGACTAGACCTAACCCTGACACTAACCTAACACCTAACCCTAACCATAACCCCTAAAGCTAACCCTGAACCCTATCCCTAACCCTAGCAGTCAACTTTAACCCTAAACCTAAGCCCAACCCGTAACCCTAATCCTATCCTTTTACCCTAAAACTAACCCCTAAACCTAACCCCTATACCTCACCCTAACTCTAACCCCAATCCTAATTCTAACCATACCCCTTCATAAAACACTAACTCCTAACCGCTAACCCTAACACTAACCAAAAACCCTAATCACTAATCCCTAACCCTAACGCTTAACCTTTACCCTAACCGTTAACCCTCACCCTAAATCTTAACACTGACCCTAACCTTAACATTTAACTCTAAGCCTAACCCTTAACCCTACAGTAAGGAAGACCCTTAATGCTAATGGGATCCCTTATCCCTAAACCTAACACTACAGCTAAAAATAACCGTAACCATTCATCCTTAAACCTAACCCCTAACACGTACTTTAACCCCAAACCATAACCCTAATCCTAAGCTTTAAACCTAACCCTATCTCTTAACCCTAACGCTAGCCCTTACCCTAACGCCTAGATCTAACCCTAAATCTAACCTACCGCCTAATCCTAACCTTAAGCCCTAATGCTAACTCTAACCCTGAACCCTAAACCTACCCGTAACCCTTAACACTAACCCTATCCGTGAACCTTAACCCTGACCCTAAACATTACCCGCACGCAAGCATTTAACCCTGACCCTACCCCTAATCCTTAATGATAACCCTAACACTAAACCCTAATCCTAAGCCCAACACTTAACTCTAATCCTATCCCTTAACCCTAACCCTAATGCTAACCCCTAAACGTAACCCTCACCGTGACCAGAAAACCTAACCCTAACCTCTAACACAAACCATAGCACTAAACTAACTAAAACTAACACTTTCCCTAACCCTAACCTTAAAAACTAATTCTTAACCTTAACCCTAAGCGTTAACTCTCACTCTATCCTTTAATCCTAACCCTAATCCTAATCTTCAGCCCTAAACCTAACACTTAACCCTAACCCTGTACCAAACCCTAAACCCTCATCTTAACCCTAACCGTAAACCTCAACCCTAAACCAAAGTGTAACCGTTAAACCTAAGAGTAACCTTTAACCCTAACCCTAATCCCTAACCCTAAGCCCTCACCCTAACACTAAACTTCATCCTTAACCCTAACCAGAATCCTAACCCTAAATCTAATTCTCAGACTTCTTGCTTTCTTAGAGTTTAGAAAGCCTGCCATCCTCCCATGGAATGGGTGAAAGGAGGCTCTACCACTGTGTCCGGCATGAAACCCACGGGCCCATACCCAGAGTATGATAGAGTGGGTTCCCGGGTACAATCCCAGCCCCCTAAACTCCCCCCGCCCGCCTAATGCAGACAGGGCCCGTGCGCTAAGCATAAACAATACCTTTAACAGATAACCCTAACCCTGTACATAACACTCAACCCTGTTCCTATTTCTCCCCTTAACACGTAAACCTCACCGTGCGCCTAACTTTAACCTCTTATCCTAACGTTAATGCATAACCCATTTCCTGAGAACAACCCCTATCCCATAATTCTAACCCTATCTCCTAGTCATCACTGTGACACCTAATCCCTAACCCTAATTCTAAACCACTAACCCTAACCGTAACCCTACCTACAACCCTAACACTGACAGTAACCCTTACTTCTAAACCCAACGCTATGCCTAACAAAAACCCTAACCCTTGACCCTAACCCTTCACCCTAACCCCTAAGCCTTACCCTCACCCTTAACCCTAATCCTAATCCTAACCATTAAACCTAACCCTAGCTCTTAAAGCTAACCCTAAACCTTACCCTCACGACTAGACCTAACCCTGACACTAACCTAACACCTAACCCTAACCAGAACCCCTAAAGCTAACCCTGAACCCTATCCCTAACCCTAGCAGTAAACTTTAACCCTAAACCTAAGCCCAACCCGTAACCCTAATCCTATCCTTTTACCCTAAAACTAACCCCTAAACCTAACCCCTATACCTAACCCTAACTCTAACCCCAATCCTAATTCTAACCATACCCCTTCATAAAACATTAACTCCTAACCGCTAACCCTAACACTAACCAAAATCCCTAATCACTAATCCCTAACCCTAACGCTTAACATTTACCCTAACCGTTAACCCTCACCCTAAATCTTAACACTGACCCTAACCTTAACCTTTAACTCTAAGCCTAACCCTTAACCCTACAGTAAGGAAGACCCTTAATGCTAATGGGATCCCTTATCCCTAACCCTAACACTACAGCTAAAAATAACCCTAACCTTGGATCCTTAAACCTAACCCCTAACACTTACTTTAACCCCAAACCCTAACCCTAATCCTAAGCATTAAACCTAACCCTATCTCTTAACCCTAACGCTAGCCCTTACTCTAAGGCCTAGATCTAACCCTAAATCTAACCTACCGCCTAATCCTAACCTTAAGCCCTAATGCTAACTCTAACCGTGAACCCTAAACCTACCCGTAACTCTTAACACTAACCCTATCCGTGAACCTTAACCCTGACCCTAACCATTACCCGCACCCAAGCATTTAACCCTGACCCTACCACTAATCCTTATTGATAACCCTAACACTAAACCCTAACCCTAAGCCCAACACTTAACACTAATCTTATCCCTTAACCCTAACCCTAACCCTAATGCTAACCCCTAAACGTAACCCTAAGCGTGACCAATAAACCTAACCCTAACCTCTAACACAAACCATAGCACATAACTCTAACCCTAAAACGAACCCTAACCCTAACCCTAACCCCTAAATCTTAACCTTAAACCTAAGCGTTAACTCTCACGCTAACCTTTAATCCTAACCCTAATCCTAATCTTCAACCCTAAACCTAACACTTAACCCTAACCCTGTACCAAACCCTAACCCCTCATCTTAACCCTAACCGTAAACCTCAACCCTAAACCAAAGTGTAACCGTTAAACTTAAGAGTAACCTTTAACCCTAACCCTAAGCCCTAACCCTAAGCCCTCACCCTAACACTAAACTTCATCCTTAACCCTAACCATAATCCTACCCCTAAATCTAATTCTCAGACTTCTTGCTTTCTTAGAGTTTAGAAAGCCTGCAATACTCCCATGCCATGCGTGAAAGGAGGCTCTACCACTGTGTCCTGCATGAAACCTACGGGCCCATACCCAGAGTATGATAGAGTGGGTTCCCAGGTACAATCCCAGCCCCCTAAACTCCCCCCGCCCGCCTAATGCAGACAGGGCCCGTGCACTAAGCATAAACAATACCTTTAACAGATAACCCTAACCCTGAACATAACACCCAACCCTGTTCCTATTTCTCCCCTTAACACGTAAACCTCACCGTGTGCCTAACTTTAACCTCTTATCCTAACGTTAATGCATAACCCATTTCCTGAGAACAACCCCTATCCCATAATTCTAACCCTATCTCCTAGTCATCACTATGACTCCTAATCCCTAACCCTAATTCTAAACCGCTAACCCTAACCGTAACCCTACCTACAACCCTAACACTGACAGTAACCCTTACTTCTAACCCCAACGCTATGCCTAACAAAAACCCTAACCCTTGACCCTAACCCCTCACCCTAACCCCTAAGCGTAACCCTAACAACTAAACCTAATCCTAATCCTAACCATTAAACCTAAACCTAGCTCTTAAAGCTAACCCTAAACCTTACCCTCACGACTAGACCTAACCCTGACACTAACCTAGCACCTAACCCTAACCAGAACCCCTAAAGCTAACCCTGAACCCTATCCCTAACCCTAGCAGTAAACTTTAACCCTAATCCTAAGCCCAACCCGTAACCCTAATCCTATCCTTTTACCCTAAAACTAACCCCTAAACCTAACCCCTATACCTCACCCTAACTCTAACCCCAATCCTAATTCTAACCATACCCCTTCATAAAACACTAACTCCTAACCGCTAACCCTAACACTAACCAAAAACCCTAATCACTAATCCCTAACCCTAACGCTTAACCTTTACCCTAACCGTTAACCCTGACCCTATATCTTAACACTGACCCTAACCTTCACCTTTAACTCTAAGCCTAACCCTTAACCCTACAGTAAGGAAGACCCTTAATGCTAATGGGATCCCTTATCCCTAACCCTAACACTACAGCTAAAAATAACCTTAACCTTTGATCCTTAAACCTAACCCCTAACACTTAATTTAAGCACAAACCCTAACCCTAATCCTAAGCATTAAACCTAACCGTATCTCTTAACCCTAACGCTAGCCCTTACCCTAACGCCTAGATCTAACCCTAAATCTAACCTACCGCCTAATCCTAAACTTAATCCTAATGCTAACACTAACCCTGAACTCTAAACCTACCCGTAACCCTTAACACTAACCCTATCCGTGAACCTTAACCCTGACCCTAACCATTACCCGCACCCAAGCATTTAACCCTAACCCTAACCCTAACCCTAACCCTACCCCAACCCTAACCCTAAACCCTAACCCTAACCCTTACCCTTACCCTAACCCTTACCCTTACCCTTACCCTAACCCTAACCCTAACATCTAACCCTAACACCTAATCCCTAACCCTAACCCAACCCTAACCCCTAACCCTAACCCTAACCCCTAACCCTAACCCTAACCTAACCCTAACCCAACCCTAACCCTAACCCTAACCCCTAACCCTAACCTCTAACCCCTACCCTAACCCTAACCCCTAACCCTAACCCTAACCCCTAACCCTAACCCCTACCCCTAACCCTAACCCCTAACCCTAACCCTAACCCCTGACCCAGACCGTGACCCTGACCCCTGACCCTTACCCTGACCCTAACCCTAACCCTAACCCTAAACCCTAACCCTAGCCCTAGCCCTAACCCCTAACCCTAACCCTAACCCCTAACCCTAACCCTAACTCCTAACCCTAGCCCTAGCCCTAGCCCTAACCCTAACCCTAACCCAACCCTAAGCCTAACCCCTAACCCTAAACCCTAACCCTACCCTACCCTACCCTACCCCTAACCCTAACCCTAACCCCTAACCCTAACCCTAACCCCTACCCTAACACTAACCCTAACCCTACCCCTACCCCTTACCTTACCCATACCCATAACCCTAACCCTAACCACAACCCCAACCCCAACCCCAACCGAACCCTAACCCTAACCCCTAACCCTAACCCTAACCCAACCCTAACCCCTAACCCTAACCCCTAACCCTAACCCTAACCCCAACCCCAACCCTAACCCAACCCTAACCCTAACCATAACCGTAACCCCTAACCCTAACCCCTAACCCTAACCCTACCCCTACGCCTAACCCTAACTCTGACCCCTACCCCTACCCCTAACCCCTAACCCTACCCCTAACCCTAACTCCTAACCCTAACCCCTAACCCTAACCCTAACCCCTAACCCTAACCCCTTA
>NW_027182821.1:977500-980000 GCF_041146395.1 Eulemur rufifrons | reverse complement strand
CTAACCCTAAGCCCTCACCCTAACACTAAACTTCATCCTTAACCCTAACCATAATCCTACCCCTAAATCTAATTCTCAGACTTCTTGCTTTCTTAGAGTTTAGAAAGCCTGCAATCCTCCCATGCCATGCGTGAAAGGAGGCTCTACCACTGTGTCCTGCATGAAACCCACGAGCCCATACCCAGAGTATGATAGAGTGGGTTCCCGGGTACAATCCCAGCCCCCTAAACTCCCCACGCCCGCCTAATGCAGACAGGGCCCGTGCGCTAAGCATAAACAATACCTTTAACAGATAACCCTAACCCTGAACATAACAACCAAACCCTCTTCCTCTTTCTCCCCTTAACACGTAAACCTCACCGTGTGCCTAACTTTAACCTCTTATCCTAACGTTAATGCATAACCCATTTCCTGAGAACAACCCCTATCCCATAATTCTAACACTATCTCCTAGTCATCACTGTGACACCTAATCCCTAACCCTAATTCTAAACCGCTAACCCTAACCGTAACCCTACCTACAACCCTAACACTGACAGTAACCCTTACTTCTAACCCCAACGCTATGCCTAACAAAAACCCTAACCCTTGACCCTAACCCTTCACCCTAACCCAGAAGCCTTACCCTAACCCTTAACCCTAATCCTAATCCTAACCATTATACCTAACCCTAGCTCATAAAGCTAAACCTAAACCTTACCCTCACGACTAGAACTAACCCTGACACTAACCTAACACCTAACCCTAACAATAACCCCTAAAGCTAACCCTGAACCCTATCCCTAATCCTAGCAGTAAACTTTAACCCTAAACCTAAGGCCAACCCGTAACCCTAATCCTATCCTTTTACCCTAAAACTAACCCCTATAACTAACCCCTTTACCTCACCCTAACTCTAACCCCAATCCTAATTCTAACCATACCCCTTCATAAAACACTAACTCCTAACCGCTAACCCTAACACTAACCAAAAACCCTAATCACTAATCCCTAACCCTAACGCTTAACCTTTACCCTAACCGTTAACCCTCACCCTAAATCTTAACACTGACCCTAACCTTAACCTTTAACTCTAAGCCTAACCCTTAACCCTACAGTAAGGAAGACCCTTAATGCTAATGGGATCCCTTATCGCTAACCCTAACACTACAGCTAAAAATAACCCTAAGCTTTGATCCTTAAACCTAACCCCTAACACTTACTTTAACCCCAAACCCTAACCCTAATCCTAAGCATTAAACCTAACCCTATCTCTTAACCCTAACGCTAGCCCTTACCCTAACGCCTAGATCTAACCCTAAATCTAACCTACCGCCTAAACCTAACCTTAAGCCCTAATGCTAACTCTAACCCTGAAACCTAAACCTACCCGTAACCCTTAACACTAACCCTATCCGTGAACCTTAACCCTGACCCTAACCATTACCCGCACCCAAGCATTTAAACCTGACCCTAACCCTAATCCTTAATGCTAACCCTAACACTAAACCCTAACGCTAAGCCCAACACTTATCCCTAATCCTATCCCTTAACCCTAACCCTAACCCTAATGCTACCCCCTAAACGAAACCCTAACCGTGACCAGTAAACCTAACCCTAACCTCTAACACAAACCATAGCACATAACTCTAACCCTAAAACTAACCCTAACCCTAACCCTAAACCCTAAGTCTTAACCTTAACCCTAAGCGTTAACTCTCACGCTAACCTTTAATCCTAACCCTAATCCTAATCTTCAACCCTAATCCTAACACTTAACCCTAACCCTGTACCAAACCCTAACCCCTCATCTTAACCCTAACCGTAAACCTCAACCCTAAACCAAAGTGTAACCGTTAAACCTAAGAGTAACCTTTAACCCTAACCCTAAGCCCTAACCCTAAGCCCTTACACTAACACTAAACTTCATCCTTAACCCTAACCATAATCCTACCTCTAAATCTAATTCTCAGACTTCTTGCTTTCTTAGAGTTTAGAAAGCCTGCAATCCTCCCTTGCCATGCGTGAAAGGAGGCTCTACCACTGTGTCCTGCATGAAACCCACGGGCCCATACCCAGAGTATGATAGAGTGGGTTCCCGGGTACAATCCCAGCCCCCTAAACTCCCCCCGCCCGCCTAATGCAGACAGGGCCCGTGCGCTAAGCATAAACAATACCTTTAACAGATAACCCTAACCCTGAACATAACACCCAACCCTGTTCCTATTTCTCCCCTTAACACGTAAACCTCACCGTGCGCCTAACTTTAACCTCTTATCCTAACGTTAATGCATAACCCATTTCCTGAGAACAACCCCTATCCCATAATTCTAACACTATCTCCTAGTCATCACTGTGACACCTAATCCCTAACCCTAATTCTAAACCGCTAACCCTAACCGTAACCCTACCTACAACCCTAACACTGACAGTAACCCTTACTTCTAACCCCAACGCTATGCCTAAAAAAAACCCTAACCCTTGACCCTAACCCTTCACCCTAACCCCTAAGCCTTACCCT
>NW_027182821.1:960000-962500 GCF_041146395.1 Eulemur rufifrons | reverse complement strand
TAATTCTAACCATACCCCTTCATAAAACACTAACTCCTAACCGCTAACCCTAACACTAACCAAAAACCCTAATCACTAATCCCTAACCCTAACGCTTAACCTTTACCCTAACCGTTAACCCTCACCCTAAATCTTAACACTGACCCTAACCTTAAACTTTAACTCTAAGCCTAACCCTTAACCCTACAGTAAGGAAGACCCTTAATGCTAATGGGATCCCTTATCCCTAACCCTAACACTACAGCTAAAAATAACCCTAAGCTTTGATCCTTAAACCCAACCCCTAACACTTACTTTAACCAGAACCCTAACCCTAATCCTAAGCATTAAACCTAACCCTATCTCTTAACACTGACGCTAGCCCTTACCCTAACGCCTAGATCTAACCCTAAATCTAACCTACCGCCTAATCCTACCTTAAGCCCTAATGCTAACTCTATCCCTGAACCCTAAACCTACCCGTAACCCTTAACACTAACCCTATCCGTGAACCTTAACCCTGACCCTAACCATTACCCGCACCCAAGCATTTAACCCTGACCCTAACCCTAATCCTTAATGCTAACCCTAACACTAAACCCTAACCCTAAGCGCAACACTTAACCCTAATCCTATACCCTAACCCTAACCCTAAGCCTAACCCTAATGCTACCCCCTAAACGTAACTCTAACCGTGAGCAGTAAACTTAACCCTAACCTCTAACACAAACCATAGCACATAACTCTAACCCTAAAACTAACCCTAACCCTAACCCTAACCCCTAACTCTTAACCTTAACCCTAAGCGTTAACTCTCACGCTAACCTTTAATCCTAACCCTAATCCTAATCTTCAACCCTAAACCTAACACTTAACCCTAACCCTGTACCAAACCCTAACCCCTCATCTTAACCCTAACCGTAAACCTCAACCCTAAACCAAAGTGTAACCGTTAAACCTAAGAGTAACCTTTAACCCTAACCCTAAGCCCTAACCCTAAGCCCTCACCCTAACTCTAAACTTCATCCTTAACCCTAACCATAATCCTAACCATAAATCTAATTCTCAGACTTCTTGCTTTCTTAGAGTTTAGAAAGCCTGCAATCCTCCAATGCCATGAGTGAAAGGAGGCTCTTCCACTGTGTCCTCCATGAAACCCACGGGCCCATACCCAGAGTATGATAGAGTGGGTTCCCGGGTACAATCCCAGCCCCCTAAACTACCCCCGCCCGCCTAATGCAGACAGGGCCCGTGCGCTAAGCATAAACAATACCTTTAACAGATAACCCTAACCCTGAACATAACACCCAACCCTGTTCCTATTTCTCCCCTTAACACCTAAACCTCACCGTGCGCCTAACTTTAACCTCTTATCCTAACGTGAATGCATAACCCATTTCCTGAGAACAACCCCTATCCCATAATTCTAACCCTATCTCCTAGTCATCACTGTGACACCTAATCCCTAACCCTAATTCTAAACTGCTAACCCTAACTGTAACCCTACCTACAACCCTAACACTGACAGTAACCCTTACTTCTAACCCCAACGCTATGCCTAACAAAAACCCTAACCCTTGACCCTAACCCGTCACCCTAACCCCTAAGCCTTACCCTAACCCTTAACCCTAATCCTAATCCTAACCATTAAACCTAACCCTAGCTCTTAAAGCTAACCCTAAACCTTACCCTCACGACTAGACCTAACCCTGACACTAACCTAACACCTAACCCTAACCAGAACCCCTAAAGCTAACCCTGAACCCTATCCCTAACCCTAGCAGTAAACTTTAACCCTAAACCTAAGCCCAACCCGTAACCCTAATCCTATCCTTTTACCCTAAAACTAACCCCTAAACCTAACCCCTATACCTCACCCTAACTCTAACGCCAATCCTAATTCTAACCATACCCCTTCATAAAACACTAACTCCTAACCGCTAACCCTAACACTAACCAAAAACCCTAATCACTAATCCCTAACCCTAACGCTTAACCTTTACCCTAACCGTTAACCCTCACCCTAAATCTTAACACTGACCCTAACCTTAACCTTTAACTCTAAGCCTAACCCTTAACCCTACAGTAAGGAAGACCCTTAATGCTAATGGGATCCCTTATCCCTAACCCTAACACTACAGCTAAAAATAACCCTAAGCTTTGATCCTTAAACCTAACCCCTAACACTTACTTTAACCCCAAACCCTAACCCTAATCCTAAGCATTAAACCTAACCCTATCTCTTAACCCTAACGCTAGCCCTTACACTAACGCCTAGATCTAACCCTAAATCTAACCTACCGCCTAATCCTAACCTTAAGCCCTAATGCTAACTCTAACCCTGAACCCTAAACCTACCCGTAACCCTTAACACTAACCCTATCCGTCAACCTTAACCCTGACCCTAACCATTACCCGCACCCAAGCATTTAACCCTGACCCTAACCCTAATCCTTAATGATAACACTAACACTAAACCCTAACCCTAAGCCCAACACTTATCCCTAATCCTATCCCTTAA
>NW_027182821.1:900000-950000 GCF_041146395.1 Eulemur rufifrons | reverse complement strand
TATCCTAACGTTAATGCAGAACTCATTTTCTGAGAACAACCCCTATCCCATAATTCTAACCCTATCTCCTAGTCATCACTGTGACACCTAATCCCTAACCCTAATTCTAAACCGCTAACCCTAACCGTAACCCTACCTACAACCCTAACACTGACAGTAACCCTTACTTCTAACCCCAACGCTATGCCTAACAAAAACCCTAACCCTTGACCCTAACCCTTCACCCTAACCCCTAAACCTTACCCTAACCCTTAACCCTAATCCTAATCCTAACCATTAAACCTAACCCTAGCTCTTAAAGCTAACCCTAAACCTTACCCTCACGACTAGACCTAACCCTGACACTAACTTAACACCTAACCCTAACCAGAACCCCTAAAGCTAACCCTGAACCCTATCCCTAACCCTAGCAGTGAACTTTAACCCTAAACCTAAGCCCAACCCGTAACCCTAATCCTATCCTTTTACCCTAAAACTAACCCCTAAACCTAACCCCTATACCTCACCCTAACTCTAACCCCAGTCCTAATTCTAACCATACCCCTTCATAAAACACTAACTCCTAACCGCTAACCCTAACACTAACCAAAAACCCTAATCACTAATCCCTAACCCTAACGCTTAACCTTTACCCTAACCGTTAACCCTCACCCTAAATCTTAACACTGACCCTAACCTTAACCTTTAACTCTAAGCCTAACCCTTAACCCTACAGTAAGGAAGACCCTTAATGCTAATGGGATCCCTTATCCCTAACCCTAACACTACAGCTAAAAATAACCCTAACCTTTGATCCTTAAACCTAACCCCTAACACTTACTTTAACCCCAAACCCTAACCGTAATCTAAGCATTAAACCTAACCCTATCTCTTAACCCTAACGCTAACCCTTACCCTAACGCCTAGATCTAACCCTAAATCTGACCTACCGCCTAATCCTAACCTTAAGCCCTAATGCTAACTCTAACCCTGAACCCTAAACCTACCCGTAACCCTTAACACTAACCCTATCCCTAACCCCCTTACCCTAACTCTGTTAACCCTAACCCTCAACCCTGACCCTAACCTTAAACCTTAATCCTAACCATGCGTGAGATGAGCCTCTGCCTTTGTCCTGCGTGACAGTTCAGGCCCAACACCCAGGGTACGATGAAGTGGGGACACAGCCTTGCTCCACACCCACAGTGCCCCGTACGTTAGACAGGGCCCGTGCCCTAACACACACCGTTAAACGTAAGCCCTAACCCTATCACTAAACCAAACCCTTCGTAAGCCCTGAATCGAACTCTTAACAGTAACCCTAATCCCTGACCCTTACTCTTGCCTCTCACCCTAAACCTAAACCAAACCACTAAACATAATCCTAATCTCTAACCCTAACAGTAATCCTAACCCTAATTCTAACCTAAAACTCTAACCCCTAAATCTAATCCTAGTCCCTAACACCTAACCTTACCCTAAACCGAATTCCAATTCTCAGACTTTTTCAATTCAAAAACTTAAAAAAGCCTAGAATCCACCAATGCCGTGTCTGAGATGAGCGTCCGCCCCTATGTCCTGCATGACAGGCAGGCGCCAATGCCCAGGGTACTATGGAGTGGAGTCCTGGGGTCTGTAGGCTTGCTAAACTCCAGTTTGGAAGAATTGCTATAGTCATATATAGGGATGCTTACATTTACTTATAGAAAGCAACTATTGGTGTGTGATTTGTAGGCTTGCCTTACTCTAGTTTGGATGAAGAAGCTGAATCATATATAGGAATATTAGCTTTGAGTTAGAGGAAGCATCTATGGGGGGTGTTTTTTTGGCTTGTTAAACTCTGGTTTGGAAGAAGTTCGAGAGTCTTATATAGGAACGATATCATTCATTCAGAGAAAGCAATTATAGGGAGTTGGTTTGTAGGCTTGCTAAGCTCTAGTTTGGAGGAAGGCGAGAGTCATATATAGAACGCTTACGTTCACATAAAGCGTCTACGGGGGGACGGATTCTAGGCTTCCTAAACTCTAGCTTGGAAAAAGAGGACAGTTATGTATAGGAACTCTCGGCGGGGGATTTGTAGCATTGCTAAAATCTTAGATTGGAAAAGTTGCGAGAGTCATACATAGGAATGTTAACATTCACTCAATGAAAGCAACTATAAGGGGTGCTTTCCAGGCTGGCTACACTCTAATTTGGAAAAAGTGCGACAGTCATATATAGGAAGGCTTATATTCACTCAGACAAAGCAATTATGTGTAGGTGTATAGTAGGCATGCTAACTCTAGTTTGGAAAATTTCGAGAGCCATGTATAGGAAAGCTTACAGTAACTTAGAGAAAGCAACGAACAGGGGTGGAGTGTAGACTTGCTAAACTCTAGTTTGGAGGAAGTGCCATAGTCATATATAGGAACGCTTAAATTCATTCAGAGAAAACAGCTGTCGGGGATTTGTTTGTAGACTTATTCAACTCTAGTTTGGAAGAAGTGCGAGAGACATATATAGGAATGTTTACATTGACTCAAAGAAAGCAACTATGGGGGAGTGTTATTTTGGCATGCCAGATGCTAGTTAGGAAGAAGTACAAGACTCATATATAGGAACGCTTACATTCACACAGCGAGAGCAACTACGGAGTAGTGTCAAGTAGACATGTTAAAGTCTAGCTTGGGAGAAGTTCCAGAGTCCTATATAGGAAAGGTAACAGCCACTTTGAAAAAGCAAGTCTTGGCGGGTGGTTTGTAGGCCTGCAAAACCTTGTTTTGGTTGAAGTGTGAGAATCATATATGAGAACGCTTACATTCACTCAGAGAAAGCAACGATGGGGTTGTTTGTAGGCTTACTAAACTGCAGTTTGGAAGAAGCACGAGAATCACATATAGGAGCACATACATTTTGACGCACTGAAAGTAACTATGGGGTGGTGTTTTATAGGCATGCTAAACTCTAGTTTGGATGAAGTTTGAGAATCACATATAAGAAAGCTTAGAGTCACTTAGAGAAAGCAAATCTCTGGGTGTGGAATGTAGGCCTGCTAAACTCTATTTTGGTTTAAGAGTGAGAGTCATATATGGGAAGGCTTACATTCCCTCAGAGAAAGCAACGACGGCGTGGTGGTTTGTAGGCATACTAAACTCTAGTTTGGAAGAAGTAGGAGAATGATATATGGGAACGCTTACATTCGCGTAGAGAAAGCAATTATGGGGTGGCGTTTTTGTAGCCATGCTAATCTCTAGTTTGGAAGAAGTTAAGGAGTAATATATAGGAAAGGGTACAGTCATAGAAACCAACTCTCGGGGGATGTTTTGTACACCTGCAAAACTCCAGTTTGGAAGTGGGAGAGAGTCATATTGGGGACCGCGTGCATTCACTCAGAGAAATCAACGATGGGATTGTGATTTGTAGGCATAGTCAACTCTAGTTTGGAAGAAGTACGAGAATCGTATATAGGAACGCTTACCTTCACGCAGAGAAAGCAACTATGGAGTGATGTTTGTATGCCTACTAAAATATAGTTTGGAGGAAGTTCGAGAGCCATATCTGGGAAGCTTACAGTCACTTAGAGAAAGCAACTCTCGGGGGTGTTTCGTAGGCCTGCTAAACTCTATTTTCAATGAAGTGTTAGAATAATATATGGGAACTCAGTGAAAGCAACGTTGTGGTTGTGGTTCCTAGGCATAATAACCTGTAATTTGGAAGAAGCAAGAGAATCACATGTAGAACCGCTTACATTCCGGCACCGAATGCAACTATGGGGTGGTGTTTTGTAGGGTGCAAAACTCTAGTTTGGACGAAGTTTGAGAGTCATATATAGGAAAGTTTAAAGTCACGTAGAGAAAGCAACTCTCTGGGTGTGGAATGTAGAGTTATTTTGGTTGAAATAGTTATTTTGGTTGAAGTGTGAGAGTCATATATGGGAACGCTTACATTCACTCAGAGAAAACAACGTTTGGGTGGTGGTTTGTAGGGCATACTAAACTGTAGTTTGGAAGAAGTACGAGAGTCCTATATAGGAACACTTACATTCACACAGAGAAAGCACTTATGGCATCAGGTTTTGTAGGCATGCTAAACTGCAGTTTGGAAGAAGTTGGAGAACCTTATACAGGAAAGATTACCGTCACCTAGGGAAAGCAACTCTCGGGAGATTTTTTTTGTACACATGCTAAACTCTAATTTGGATGAAGTGTGAGAGTCAAACATGGGACCGCTTACATTCCTTCAGAGAAACAACACTGGGGTGGTTTTTGTAGGCATACTAAATAGTTTGGAAGAAGTACGAGAATGATATTTGGGAAGGCTTACATTCACACAGAGAAAGCAACTACGGGGTGGTGTTTTGTAAGCATGCTATAGTTTGGAAGAAGTTCTAAACCTGAACAGTCACTTAGAGAAAGCAACTCTTGGTGGGTGATTTTTAGGTCTGCTAAATTGTATTTTGAAAGAAGTACCAGAGTCATATATACTAATGCTTACATTCATGCAAAGAAAAAACCATGGGGTGATGTTTTGTGGGCATGTTAACCTGTAGTTTGGAAGAAGTTGGAGAGTCTTATTTAGGAAAGCTTACAGTCACCTAGAGAAAGTAACTCTCGGGAGAGCCTTTCTAGGCCTGCTAAACTCTACTTTGCATCAATTGTGAGAGTCAAACATGGGAATGCTTTCATTCATTCAGAGAACGCAACGTTTGGGTGGTGGTTTGTAGGCATTCTAAACTGTATTTTGGAGGAAGTACGAGAGTCATGTATATGAACGCTTACATTCAGGCAGAGAAAGCAACTCTGGGGTCGTATTTTGTTGGCATGCTAAACTGTGGTTTGGAAGAAGTTCGAGAGTCTTATATAGGAAAGATTACAGTGACACAGAGAAAACAACTCTTGGAAGTTTATTGGTAGGCCTGCTAAACTCTAACTTGGATGAAATGTGAGAACACTTGCATTCATTCACTCAGAGAAAGAAACATGGTGATGGTTTGAAGGCATAATAACTGTAGTTGGGAAGAAGTAGGAGGGTCATATATATGAACCGTTACATTCACGCAGAGAACGCAACTGTGGGGTGACGATGTATGCATGTTAATCTGTAGTTTGGAGGAAGTGCGAGAGTCATATCTGGGGAAAATTACAGTCACTTAGGGAAAGGAACCATCCTGGGTTGGTTTGTAGATCTGCTAAATTCTATTTTGGAAACAGAGTGTGAGTCATATATGGGAACGCTTATGTTCACTCATAGAAAGCAACCACTGCGTGGTGTTTTGTTGGCATGGTGTAGTTTGAAAGAAGTTGGAGATTCTTATATACGAAAGTTTACACTCACCTAGAGAAAGCAACTCACGGGGTGTTGTTTGTAGGCCTGCTAAACTCTAATTTAGATGAAGTGAGAGAGGCATATATATGAACGCTTATATTGATGCAGAGAAAGCAACTATGGGGTGGTGTTTTGTAGGCATGCTAAAATATAGTTTGGAAGAAGTTCGAAAACAGACAGTCACTTAGAGAAAGCCACTCTCGGCGGTTGATTTTTCGGTGTGCTAAATTGTATTTTGAAAGAAGTACCAGAGTCATATATACAAACGCTTACATTCATGCAGAGAAAGCAATCTGGGGTGGTGTTTTCTAGGCATGCTAAACTCTAGTTTGGACGAAGTTTGAGAATCACATATAAGAAAGCTTAGAGTCGCTTAAAGCAAATATCTGGGTGTGGAATGTAGGCGTGCTAAACTCTATTTTGGTTTCGGAGTGAGAGTCATATATGGGAAGGCTTACATTCGCTCAGAGAAAGCAACGATGGTGTGGTGGTTTGTAGGCATACTGAACTCTAGTTTGGAAGATGTAGGAGAATGATATATGGGAACGCTTACATTCATGCAGAGAAAGCAATTATGGGGTGGTTTCTTTGTACCCATGCTAACCTCTAGTTTAGAAGAAGTTAAATAGGAAAGCGTACACTCATTTATAGAAACCAACTTTCGGTGGATGGACGGTAGGCCTGCAAAACTCTACTTTGGAAGAAGGGGGAGAGTCATATTGGGGCCACGTACATTGACTCAGAGAAATCAACGATGGGGTTGTGGTTTGTAGGCATACTAAACTCTAGTTTGGAAGAAGGATGAGAATCATATATAGGAACGCTTACATTCATGCAGAGAAAGCAACTATGGAGTGATATTTGTATGCCTACTAAACGATAGATTGGAGGATGTTCGAGAGTCATATCTGGAAAGCTTACAGTCATTTACAGAAAGCAACTCTCTGGGGGTGGTTCGTAGGCCTGCTAAACTCTATTTTCAATGAAGTGTTCGAATCATATACAGGAACACTTACATTCACTCAGAGAAAGCAACGTTGGGGTGGCCGTTTTTGAGCATACTAAACTCTACTTTGGAAGAGGTACGAGAGACAAATACTAACGCTTACATTAACACAGAGAAAGCAAATACGGGGTGCTGTAGTGCAGGCATGCTAAACTATAGATTAGAAGAAGTTCGAAAGCTGACAGTCACTTAGAGAAAGCAACTCTTGGCGGGTGATTTTTAGGTCTGCTAAATTGTATTTTGAAAGACGTACCAGAGTCATATACAAACGCTTACATTCACGCAGAGAAAGAAACTATGGGGTGATGTGTTGTGGGGATGCTAAACTGCAGTTTGGAAGGTGTTCGAGAGTGTTATATAGGATAGCTTACAGTCACCTAGAGAAAGCAACACTCGGGACAGCTTTACAAGCCTCTAAACACTAATTAGCAGCAATTGTGAGAGTCAAACATGGGAACGCTTACATTCACTCAGAGAACGCAACGTTTGGGTGGCTGGTTTTTAGGCATTCTAAACTGTATTTTGGAGGAAGTAGGAGAGTCATATATACGAATGCTTACATTCACGCAGAGAAAGCAACTCTGTGGTCGTATTTTGTTGGCATGCCAAACTGTGGTTTGGAAGAAGTTCGAGAGCCTTATATAGGAAAGATTACAGTGACACAGAGAAAACAACTCTCTGTAGTTTCTTGGTAGGTCTGCTAAACTGTGATTTGGATGAAGTGTGAGAACGCTTGCATTCACTCAGAAAGAACTTTGTCGTGGTGGTTTGTAGGAATAACAACTGTAGTTCGAAGAAGTAGGAGAGTCATATATGAACGGTTACATTCACGCAGAGAAAGCAACTGTGGGGTGGCGTATGTAATCATCATAATCTGTAGTTTGGAGGAAGTTCGAGAGTCATATCTGGGGAAAATTAGAGTCACATAGAGAAAGGAACAATCGGGGGCTGGTGTGTAGGTCTGCTAAATTCTATTTTGGAAGAAGAGTGAGAGTCATATATGGGAACGCTTATGTTGACTCAGAGAAATCAACGATGGGACGCTGTATTGTTGGCATGCTAAACTGTAGTTTGGAAGAAGTTCGAGAGTCTTATATAGGAAAGTTTACAGTCACCTAGAGAAAGCAACTCACAGGAGGTGGTTTGTAAGCCGCTAAACTCTAATTTGGATGAAGTGAAAGAGGCATACATGGATACGCTTCATTCACTCAGAGAAAGGTAAATTGGGGTGCCGGTTTGTAGGTATACTAACTCCAGTTTGGAAGAAGTACTAGAGTCATATATATGAACACTTATATGGACGCAGAGAAAGCAACTATGGGGTGGTGTTTTGTAGGCCTGCTAAAATATAGTTTGGAAGAAGTTCGAAAGCAGACAGTCAGAGAAAGCAACTCTCGGCGGTTCATTTTTCGGTCTGCTGAATTGTATTTTGAAAGAAATACCAGAGTCATATATTCAAACGCTTACATTCATGCAGAGAAAGCAACTCTGGGGTGGTGTTTTCTAGGCATGCTAAACTCTAGTTTGGACGAAGTTTGGAATCACATATAAGAAAGCTTAGAGTCGCTTAAAGCAAATCTCTGGGTTTGGAATGTAGGCGTGCTAAACTCTATTTTGGTTTCGGAGTGAGAGTCATATATGGGAAGGCTTACATTCCCTCAGAGAAAGCAACGATGGTGTGGTGGTTTGTAGGCATACTGAACTCTAGTTTGGAAGAAGTAGGAGAATGATATATGGGAACGCTTACATTCATGCAGAGAAAGCAATTATGGGGTGGCTTTTTTGTAGCCATGCTAATCTCTATTTTGCAAGAAGTTAAAGAGAAATATATAGGAAAGCGTACCGTCATTTAGAGAAACCAACTTTCGGGGGATGGTTTGTAGGCCTGCAAAACTCTACTTTGGAAGAAGGGGGAGAATCATATAGGGGGCTGGGTACATTCACTCGGAGAAATCAACGATGGGGTTGTGGTTTGTAGGCATACTAAACTCTAGTTTGGAAGAAGGACGAGAATCATATATAGGAACGCTTACATTCATGCAGAGAAAGCAACTATGGAGTGATGTTTGTATGCCTACTAAACGATAGATTGGAGGATGTTCGAGAGTCATATCTGGAAAGCTTACAGTCATTTACAGAAAGCAACTCTCTGGGGGTGGTTCGTAGGCCTGCTAAACTCTATTTTCAATGAAGTGTTCGAATCATATACAGGAACGCTTACATTCACTCAGAGAAAGCAACGTTGGGGTGGCCGTTTTTGAGCATACTAAACTCTACTTTGGAAGAGGTACGAGAGACAAATACTAACGCTTACATTAACACAGAGAAAGCAAATACGGGGTGCTGTAGTGCAGGCATGCTAAACTATAGATTAGAAGAAGTTCGAAAGCTGACAGTCACTTAGAGAAAGCAACTCTTGGCGGGTGATTTTTAGGTCTGCTAAATTGTATTTTGAAAGACGTACCAGAGTCATATACAAACGCTTACATTCACGCAGAGAAAGAAACTATGGGGTGATGTGTTGTGGGGATGCTAAACTGCAGTTTGGAAGGTGTTCGAGAGTGTTATATAGGATAGCTTACAGTCACCTAGAGAAAGCAACACTCGGGACAGCTTTACAAGCCTCTAAACACTAATTAGCAGCAATTGTGAGAGTCAAACATGGGAACGCTTACATTCACTCAGAGAACGCAACGTTTGGGTGGCTGGTTTTTAGGCATTCTAAACTGTATTTTGGAGGAAGTAGGAGAGTCATATATACGAATGCTTACATTCACGCAGAGAAAGCAACTCTGTGGTCGTATTTTGTTGGCATGCCAAACTGTGGTTTGGAAGAAGTTCGAGAGCCTTATATAGGAAAGATTACAGTGACACAGAGAAAACAACTCTCTGTAGTTTCTTGGTAGGTCTGCTAAACTGTGATTTGGATGAAGTGTGAGAACGCTTGCATTCACTCAGAAAGAACTTTGTCGTGGTGGTTTGTAGGAATAACAACTGTAGTTCGAAGAAGTAGGAGAGTCATATATGAACGGTTACATTCACGCAGAGAAAGCAACTGTGGGGTGGCGTATGTAATCATCATAATCTGTAGTTTGGAGGAAGTTCGAGAGTCATATCTGGGGAAAATTAGAGTCACATAGAGAAAGGAACAATCGGGGGCTGGTGTGTAGGTCTGCTAAATTCTATTTTGGAAGAAGAGTGAGAGTCATATATGGGAACGCTTATGTTGACTCAGAGAAATCAACGATGGGACGCTGTATTGTTGGCATGCTAAACTGTAGTTTGGAAGAAGTTCGAGAGTCTTATATAGGAAAGTTTACAGTCACCTAGAGAAAGCAACTCACAGGAGGTGGTTTGTAAGCCGCTAAACTCTAATTTGGATGAAGTGAAAGAGGCATACATGGATACGCTTCATTCACTCAGAGAAAGGTAAATTGGGGTGCCGGTTTGTAGGTATACTAACTCCAGTTTGGAAGAAGTACTAGAGTCATATATATGAACGCTTATATGGACGCAGAGAAAGCAACTATGGGGTGGGTGTTTTGTAGGCCTGCTAAAATATAGTTTGGAAGAAGTTCGAAAGCAGACAGTCACTTAGAGAAAGCAACTCTCGGCGGTTCATTTTTCGGTCTGCTGAATTGTATTTTGAAAGAAATACCAGAGTCATATATTCAAACGCTTACATTAATGCAGAGAAAGCAACTCTGGGGTGGTGTTTTCTAGGCATGCTAAACTCTAGTTTGGACGAAGTTTGAGAATCACATATAAGAAAGCTTAGAGTCGCTTAAAGCAAATCTCTGGGTGTGGAATGTAGGCGTGCTAAACTCTATTTTGGTTTCGGAGTGAGAGTCATATATGGGAAGGCTTACATTCCCTCAGAGAAAGCAACGATGGTGTGGTGGTTTGTAGGCATACTGAACTCTAGTTTGGAAGAAGTAGGAGAATGATATATGGGAACGCTTACATTCATGCAGAGAAAGCAATTATGGGGTGGCTTTTTTGTAGCCATGCTAATCTCTATTTTGCAAGAAGTTAAAGAGAAATATATAGGAAAGCGTACCGTCATTTAGAGAAACCAACTTTCGGGGGATGGTTTGTAGGCCTGCAAAACTCTACTTTGGAAGAAGGGGGAGAATCATATGGGGGACTGGGTACATTCACTCGGAGAAATCAACGATGGGGTTGTGGTTTGTAGGCATACTAAACTCTAGTTTGGAAGAAGGACGAGAATCATATATAGGAACGCTTACATTCATGCAGAGAAAGCAACTATGGAGTGATGTTTGTATGCCTACTAAACGATAGATTGGAGGATGCTCGAGAGTCATATCTGGAAAGCTTACAGTCATTTACAGAAAGCAACTCTCTGGGGGTGGTTCGTAGGCCTGCTAAACTCTATTTTCAATGAAGTGTTCGAATCATATACAGGAACGCTTACATTCACTCAGAGAAAGCAACGTTGGGGTGGCCGTTTTTGAGCATACTAAACTCTACTTTGGAAGAGGTACGAGAGACATAAATACGAACGCTTACATTAACACAGAGAAAGCAAATACGGGGTGCTGTAGTGCAGGCATGCTAAACTATAGATTAGAAGAAGTTCGAAAGCTGACAGTCACTTAGAGAAAGCAACTCTTGGCGGTTTTTAGGTCTGCTAAATTGTATTTTGAAAGACGTACCAGAGTCATATACAAACGCTTACATTCACGCAGAGAAAGAAACTATGGGGTGATGTGTTGTGGGGATGCTAAACTGCAGTTTGGAAGGTGTTCGAGAGTGTTATATAGGATAGCTTACAGTCACCTAGAGAAAGCAACACTCGGGACAGCTTTACAAGCCTCTAAACACTAATTAGCAGCAATTGTGAGAGTCAAACATGGGAACGCTTACATTCACTCAGAGAACGCAACGTTTGGGTGGCTGGTTTTTAAGCATTCTAAACTGTATTTTGGAGGAAGTAGGAGAGTCATATATACGAATGCTTACATTCACGCAGAGAAAGCAACTCTGTGGTCGTATTTTGTTGGCATGCTAAACTGTGGTTTGGAAGAAGTTCGAGAGCCTTATATAGGAAAGATTACAGTGACACAGAGAAAACAACTCTCTGTAGTTTCTTGGTAGGTCTGCTAAACTGTGATTTGGATGAAGTGTGAGAACGCTTGCATTCACTCAGAGAAAGAACTTTGTCGTGGTGGTTTGTAGGAATAACAACTGTAGTTCGAAGAAGTAGGAGAGTCATATATGAACGGTTACATTCACGCAGAGAAAGCAACTGTGGGGTGGCGTATGTAATCATCATAATCTGTAGTTTGGAGGAAGTTCGAGAGTCATATCTGGGGAAAATTAGAGTCACATAGAGAAAGGAACAATCGGGGGCTGGTGTGTAGGTCTGCTAAATTCTATTTTGGAAGAAGAGTGAGAGTCATATATGGGAACGCTTATGTTGACTCAGAGAAATCAACGATGGGACGCTGTATTGTTGGCATGCTAAACTGTAGTTTGGAAGAAGTTCGA
Organism: Eulemur rufifrons; assembly: GCF_041146395.1. Taxonomy (NCBI): domain Eukaryota; kingdom Metazoa; phylum Chordata; class Mammalia; order Primates; family Lemuridae; genus Eulemur; species Eulemur rufifrons. The sequence goes on along the minus strand of NW_027182821.1, from coordinate 938,197 downwards.
GAGTCTTATATAGGAAAGTTTACAGTCACCTAGAGAAAGCAACTCACAGGAGGTGGTTTGTAAGCCGCTAAACTCTAATTTGGTTGAAGTGAAAGAGGCATACATGGATACGCTTCATTCACTCAGAGAAAGGTAAATTGAGGTGCCGGTTTGTAGGTATACTAACTCCAGTTTGGAAGAAGTACTAGAGTCATATATATGAACGCTTATATGGACGCAGAGAAAGCAACTATGGGGTGGTGTTTTGTAGGCCTGCTAAAATATAGTTTGGAAGAAGTTCGAAAGCAGACAGTCACTTAGAGAAAGCAACTCTCGGCGGTTCATTTTTCGGTCTGCTGAATTGTATTTTGAAAGAAATACCAGAGTCATATATTCAAACGCTTACATTCATGCAGAGAAAGCAACTCTGGGGTGGTGTTTTCTAGGCATGCTAAACTCTAGTTTGGACGAAGTTTGGAATCACATATAAGAAAGCTTAGAGTCGCTTAAAGCAAATCTCTGGGTGTGGAATGTAGGCGTGCTAAACTCTATTTTGGTTTCGGAGTGAGAGTCATATATGGGAAGGCTTACATTCACTCAGAGAAAGCAACGATGGTGTGGTGGTTTGTAGGCATACTGAACTCTAGTTTGGAAGTAGGAGAATGATATATGGGAACGCTTACATTCATGCAGAGAAAGCAATTATGGGGTGGCTTTTTTGTAGCCATGCTAATCTCTATTTTGCAAGAAGTTAAAGAGAAATATATAGGAAAGCGTACCGTCATTTAGAGAAACCAACTTTCGGGGGATGGTTTGTAGGCCTGCAAAACTCTACTTTGGAAGAAGGGGGAGAATCATATGGGGGACTGGGTACATTCACTCGGAGAAATCAACGATGGGGTTGTGGTTTGTAGGCATACTAAACTCTAGTTTGGAAGAAGGACGAGAATCATATATAGGAACGCTTACATTCATGCAGAGAAAGCAACTATGGAGTGATGTTTGTATGCCTACTAAACGATAGATTGGAGGATGCTCGAGAGTCATATCTGGAAAGCTTACAGTCATTTACAGAAAGCAACTCTCTGGGGGTGGTTCGTAGGCCTGCTAAACTCTATTTTCAATGAAGTGTTCGAATCATATACAGGAACGCTTACATTCACTCAGAGAAAGCAACGTTGGGGTGGTCGTTTTTGAGCATACTAAACTCTACTTTGGAAGAGGTACGAGAGACATAAATACGAACGCTTACATTAACACAGAGAAAGCAAATACGGGGTGCTGTAGTGCAGGCATGCTAAACTATAGATTAGAAGAAGTTCGAAAGCTGACAGTCACTTAGAGAAAGCAACTCTTGGCGGGTGATTTTTAGGTCTGCTAAATTGTATTTTGAAAGACGTACCAGAGTCATATACAAACGCTTACATTCACGCAGAGAAAGAAACTATGGGGTGATGTGTTGTGGGGATGCTAAACTGCAGTTTGGAAGGTGTTCGAGAGTGTTATATAGGATAGCTTACAGTCACCTAGAGAAAGCAACACTCGGGACAGCTTTACAAGCCTCTAAACACTAATTAGCAGCAATTGTGAGAGTCAAACCTGGGAACGCTTACATTCACTCAGAGAACGCAACGTTTGGGGGGTGGTTTGTAGGCATAATAACTGTAGTTCGGAAGAAGTAGGAGAGTCATATATATGAACGGTTACATTCACGCAGAGAAAGAAACTGTTGGGTGGTGTATGTACGCATGTTAATCTATACTTTGGAGGAAGTTCGAGCGTCATATCTGGGGAAAATTGCAGTCACTTAGAGAAAGCAACAATCGGGGGCCGTTTTGTAGATCTGCTAAATTCTATTTTGGAAGAAGAGTGAAATTCATATGTGGGAACGCTTATGTTCACTCAGAGAAATCAACGATGGGGCAGTGTTTCGTTGGGATGCTAAAGTGTAGTTTGGAAGAAGTTCGCGAGTCTTATATAAGAAAGCTTACAGTCACCTAGAGAAAGTAACTCTCGGCAGATTGTTTCTAAGCGTGCTAAACTCTAATTTGCATCAATTGTGAGAGTCAAACATGGGAACGCTTACATTCACTCAGAGAACGCAACGTTTGGGTGGTGGTTTGTAAGCATTCTAAACTGTATTTTGGAGGAAGTAGGAGAGTCATATATACGAATGCTTACATTCACGCAGAGAAAGCAACTCTGTGATCGTATTTTGTTGGCATGCTAAACTGTGGTTTGGAAGAAGTTCGAGAGCCTTATATAGGAAAGATTACAGTGACACAGAGAAAACAACTCTCTGTAGTTTGTTGGTAGGTCTACTAAAGTGTAATTTGGATGATGTGTGAGAACGCTTGCATTCACTCAGAGAAAGAACTTTGTCGTGGTGGTTTGTAGGAATAACAACTGTAGTTCGAAGAAGTAGGAGAGTCATATATGAACGGTTACATTCACGCAGAGAAAGCAACTGTGGGGTGGCGTATGTAATCATCATAATCTGTAGTTTGGAGGAAGTTCGAGAGTCATATCTGGGGAAAATTAGAGTCATTTAGAGAAAGGAACAATCGGGGGCTGGTGTGTAGGTCTGCTAAATTCTATTTTGGAAAAAGAGTGAGAGTCATATATGGGAACGCTTATGTTGACTCAGAGAAATCAACGATGGGGCGCTGTATTGTTGGCATGCTAAACTGTAGTTTGGAAGAAGTTCGAGAGTCTTATATAGGAAAGTTTACAGTCACCTAGAGAAAGCAACTCACAGGAGGTGGTTTGTAAGCCGCTAAACTCTAATTTGGATGAAGTGAAAGAGGCATACATGGATACGCTTCATTCACTCAGAGAAAGGTAAATTGGGGTGCCGGTTTGTAGGTATACTAACTCCAGTTTGGAAGAAGTACTAGAGTCATATATATGAACGCTTATATGGACGCAGAGAAAGCAACTATGGGGTGGTGTTTTGTAGGCCTGCTAAAATATAGTTTGGAAGAAGTTCGAAAGCAGACAGTCACTTAGAGAAAGCAACTCTTGGCAGTGGATTTTTAGGTCTGCTAAATTGTATTTTGAAAGAAGTACCAGAGTCATATATTCAAACGCTTACATTCATGCAGAGAAAGGAACAGTGGGGTGGTGTTTTCTAGGCGTGCTAAACTCTAGTTTGGACGAAGTTTGAGAATCACATATAAGAAAGCTTAGAGTCACTTAGAGAAAGCAAATCTCTGGGTGTGGAATGTAGGCGTGCTAAACTCTATTTTGGTTTAGATTGAGAGTCATATATGGAAAGGGATACATTCACTCAGAGAAAGCAACGATGGTGTGGTGGTTTGTAGGCATACTAAACTCTAGTTTGGAAGAAGTAGGAAAATGATATATGGGAACGCTTACATTCATGCAGAGAAAGCAATTATGGGGTGGCTTTTTTGTACCCATGCTAATCTCTAGTTTGGAAGAAGTTATATAGGAAAGCGTACACTCATTTATAGAAACCAACTTTCAGGGGATGAAGGGTAGGCCTGCAAAACTCTACTTTGGAAGAAGTGGGAGAGTCATATTGGGGACCACGTACATTGACTCAGAGAAATCGAGGATGGGGTTGTGTTTTGTAGGCATTCTAAACTCTAGTTTGGAGAAAGTACGAGAATCATATATAGGAACGCTTACATTCATGCAGAGAAAGCAACTATGGAGTGAGGTTTGTATGCCTACTAAACTATAGTTTGGAGGAAGTTTAGAATCTTATATAGCAAAGCTTACAGTCACCTAGAGAGAGCAACTCTTGGGAGATGATTTCAAAGCCTGATAATTTGCACCAACTCTTAAAGTCAAGTATGGGAAGGTTTACATCCACTCAGAACGCAAGGTTTGGGTTGCAGTTTGTGGCCTTAATTGTAGTTCGGAAGAAGTAGGAAAGTCATATATTATGAACGGTTACATTCACGCAGACAAACCATCTATGGAGTGATGTGTGTATGCCTACTAAACTATAGTATGGAGGATGTTCGAGAGTCATATCTGGAAAGCTTACAGTCATTTAGAGAAAGGAACTCTCAGGGGGTGGTTCGTAGGCCTGCTAAACTCTATTTTCAAAGAAGTGTTAAAATCATATACAGGAACGCTTACATTCACTCAGAGAAAGCAAAGTTGGGGTGGCCGTTTGTGAGCATACTAAACTCTACTTTGGAAGAGGTACAAGAGACATAAATACGAACGCTTACATTAACACAGAGAAAGCAAATACGGGGTGCTGTAGTGCAGGCATGCTAAACTATAGAATGGAAGAAGTTCGAAAGCTGACAGTCACTTAGAGAAAGCAACTCTTGGCGGGTGATTTTTTAAGTCTGCTAAATTGTATTTTGAAAGACGTGTCAGAGTCTTATATACAAACGCTTACATTCATGCGTAGAAAGAAACTATGGGGTGATGTGTTGTGGGGATGTTAAACTGCAGTTTGGAAGAAGTTCGAGAGTGTTATGTAGGATAGCTTACAGTCACCTAGAGAAAGCAACACTCAGGAGAGCTTTGCAAGCCTGCTAAACTCTAACAAGCAGCGATTGTGAGAGTCAAACATGGGAACGCTTACATTCACTCAGAGAACACAACGTTTGGGTGGTGGTTTGTAGGCATAATAACTGTAGTTCGGAAGAAGTAGGAGAGTCATATATGAACGGTTACATTCACGCAGAGAAAGCAACTGTTGGGTGGCGTATGTATGCATGCTAATCTGTAGTTTGGAGGAATTTCGAGAGTCATATCTGGGGAAAATTACAGTCACTTAGAGAAAGCAACCATCGGGGGGCCATTTTGTAGATCTGCTAAATTCTATTTTGAAAGAAGAATGAGAGTCATATATGGGAACGCTTATGATCACGAAGAGAAATCAACTATGGGGCGGTGTTTTGTTGGCATGCTAAACTGTAGTTTGGAAGAAGTTCGCGAGTCTTACATAGGAAAGTTTACAGTCACCCAGAGAAAGCAACTCTCGGGAGATTGTTTCTAAGCATGCTAAATTCTAGATTGCATCAATTGTGAGAGTCAAACATGGGAACGCTTACATTGACTCAGAGAACGCAACGTTTGGGTGGTGGTTTGTAAGCATTCTAAACTGTATTTTGGAGGAAGTAGGAGAGTCATATATACGAATGCTTACATTCACGCAGAGAAAGCAACTCTGTGATCGTATTTTGTTGGCATGCTAAACTGTGGTTTGGAAGAAGTTCGAGAGCCTTACATAGGAAAGATTACAGTGACACAGAGAAAAACAAATCTCTGTAGTTTGTTGGTAGGTCTGCTAAACTGTAATTTGGATGAAGTGTGAGAACGCTTGCATTCACTCACAGAAAGAACGTTGTCGTGATGGTTTGTAGGAATAAATGCTGTAGTTCAAAAGAAGTAGGAGAGTCATATATGAACGGTTACATTCACGCAGAGAAAGCAACTGTGGGGTGGCCTATGTAATCATCATAATCTAGTTTGGAGAAAGTTCGAGAGTCATATGTGGGAAAAATTAAAGTCACCTAGAGAATTGGAACCATCGGGTGTTGTGTAGGTCTGCTAAATTCTATTTTGGAAGAAGAGTGAGAGTCATATATGGGAACGCTTATGTTCACTCAGAGAAATCAACGATGGGGCGCTGTATTGTTGGCATGCTAAACTGTAGTTTGGAAGAAGTTCGAGAGTCTTATATAGGAAAGTTTACAGTCACCTAGAGAAAGCAACTCACAGGAGGTGGTTTGTGGGCCGCTAAACTCTAATTTGGATGAAGTGAAAGAGGCATACATGGATACGCTTCATTCACTCAGAGAAAGGTAAATTGGGGTGCCGGTTTGTAGGTATACTAACTCCAGTTTGGAAGAAGTAAGAGAGTCATATATATGAACGATTATGTGGACGCAGAGAAAGCAACTATGGGGTGGTGTTTTGTAGGCATGATAAAATATAATTTGGAAGAAGTTCGAAAGCTGACAGTGACTTAGAGAAAGCAACTCTTGGCGGTTGATTTTGAGGTCTGCTAAATTGTATTTTGATAGAAGTACAAGAGTCATATATAAAATCGCTTATATTTATGCTGAGAAAGAAACTATGTGGTGATGTTTTGTTGGCGTGCTGAAATGTAGTTTCGAAGAAGTTCGACAGTCTTTTATAGGAAAGCTTACAGTCCCCCAGAGGAAGCAACTTTCGAGAGATAGTTTGTAAGCCTGCTAAACTCTACTTTGCATCATTTGGAACAGTCATACTTGGGAACGCTAACATTCTCTCAGAGAACGCAACGTTTGGTTGGTTGTTTGTAAGCATACTAAACTGTATTTTGGAAGAAGTAGCAGAGTCATATATATGAGTGCTTACATTCACGCAGAGAGGGCAACTATGGGGTGGTGTTTTGTAGGCATGCAAATCTCTAGTTGCGAAGAAGTTAAGAGTAATAGGAAAGCTTACAGTCTCACAGAGAAAGCAACCCTTGGGGGCCGGTTTGTAGTTCTGCTAAATTCTATTTTGGATGAAGTGTGAATCATAAATGGGAACGCTAACATTCACTCAGAGAAAGCAAGGTTGCGGTGGTGATTTTTAGTCACACTAAACTGGAGTTTGGAGGAAGTACGAGAATAAAAGAATGCTTACATTCACTCAGAAAAAGCAACGTTGGGGAGGTGGTTGGTAGGTGTACTATACTTTGGAAGAAGTACGAGCGTGATGCATAGGAACGCTTACATTCACGCAAACTATGGGGTGGCCTTTTGTTGGCATGCTAAACTATGTCCCAAAGACATATATAGGAAAGCTTATAGTGAGAGAAAGCAACTCTCGGGCGGTGTTTTGTAGGTCCGGCAAATTGCATTTTGAAAGCAGTCCGAGATTCATATAAGGGAAGGCCTATATCCACTCAGAGAAAGCAATGTTAGGCTGGTGGTTTGTAGGCATACTAAACTGTATTTTGGAACTCGTATGTATGACTCTCACACTTGATCCAAATTAGAGTTCACCAGGCCTATAAACCACATCCTGAGAGTTGCTTTCTCTAGGTGAATGTAAGCTTTCCTATGTAAAACTCTCGAACTTCTTCCAAACTAAAGTTTAGCATGCCAACAATACACCACCGCATCGTTGCTTTCTCTGAGTGAACATAAGCATTTCCTTATATGAATCACTTTTTCCAAAATAGAATTTAGCAGACCTACAAACCAGTCCCCGATGGTTGATTTAGCTATGTGACTGTAATTTTCCCCAGATATGACTCTCAAACTTCCTCCAAAGTATAGATTAACATGCGTACATACACCACCCAACAGTTTCTTTCTCTGCGTGAATGTAACTGTTCATATATATGACTCTCCTACTTCTTCCGACCTACAGTTATTATGCCTACAAACCACCACCCAAACGTTGTGTTCTCTCCGTGAATGTAAGCTTTCCCATATTTGACTCTCACAATTGCTGCTAATTAGTGTTTAGAGGCTTGCAAAGCTGTCCCGAGTGTTGTTTTCTCTAGGTGACTGTAGCTATCCTATATAACACTCTGGAAGTCCTTTCAAACTGCAGTTTAGCATGCCAACAACACATCACCCCATAGTTTCTTTCTCTGCATAAATGTAAGCGTTTGTGTATATAACTCTTGTACGTCTTTCAAAATACAATTTAGCAGACCTAAAAATCACCCGCCAAGAGTTGCTTTCTCTAAGTGACTGTCAGCTTTCGAACTTCTTCCAATCTATAGTTTAGCATGCCTGCACTACAGCACCCCGTATTTGCTTTCTCTGTGTTAATGTAAGCGTTCCTATGTATGTCTCTCGTACCTCTTCCAAAGTAGAGTTTAGTATGCTCAAAAACGGCCACCCCAACGTTGCTTTCTCTGAGTGAATGTAAGCGTTCCTGTATATGATTCGAACACTTCATTGAAAATAGAGTTTAGCAGGCCTACGAACCACCCCCAGAGAGTTGCTTTCTGTAAATGACTGTAAGCTTTCCAGATATGACTCTCGAGCATCCTCCAATCTATCGTTTAGTAGGCATACACACATCACTCCATAGTTGCTTTCTCTGCATGAATGTAAGCGTTCCTATAAATGATTCTCGTCCTTCTTCCAAACTAGAGTTTAGTATGCCTACAAACCACAACCCCATCGTTGATTTCTCCGAGTGAATATACCCAGTCCCCCATATGACTCTCCCCCTTCTTCCAAAGTAGAGTTTTGCAGGCCTACAAATCATCCCCCGAAAGTTGGTTTCTATAAATGACGGTACGCTTTCCTATATATTACTCTTTAACTTCTTGCAAAATAGAGATTTGCATGGCTACAAAAAAGCCACCCCATAATTGCTTTCTCTGCATGAATGTAAGCGTTCCCATATATCATTCTCCTACTTCTTCGAAACTAGAGTTCAGTATGCCTACAAACGACCACACCATCGTTGCTTTCTCTGAGGGAATGTAAGCCTTCCCATATATGACTCTCACTCTGAAACCAAAATAGAGTTTGGCACACCTACATTCCACACCCAGAGATTTGCTTTAAGCGACTCTAAGCTTTCTTATATGTGATTCTCAAACTTCGTCCAAACTAGAGTTTAGCATGCCTAGAAACCACCCCACAGTTGCTTTCTCTGCATGAATGTAAGCGTTCATATACATGACTCTTGTACTTCCTCCAAAATACAGTTTAGAATGCCTACAAACCACCACCCAAACGTTGCGTTCTCTGAATGAATGAAAGCATTCCCATGTTTGACTCTCACAATTGATGCAAAGTAGAGTTTAGCAGGCCTAGAAAGGCTCTCCCGAGAGTTACTTTCTCTAGTAACTCTCTCTTATTTAGCTTTCCTAAATAAGACTCTCCAACTTCTTCCAAACTACAGGTTAACATGCCCACAAAACATCACCCCATGGTTTTTTCTTTGCATGAATGTAAGCATTAGTATATATGACTCTGGTACTTCTTTCAAAATACAATTTAGCAGACCTAAAAATCACCCACCAAGAGTTGCTTTCTCTAAATGACTGTTCAGGTTTGGAACTTCTTCCAAACTATAGCATGCTTACAAAACACCACCACGTAGTTCCTTTCTCTGTGTGAATGTAAGCGTTCCCAAATATCATTCTCGTACTTCTTCCAAACTATTTAGTATGCCTACAAAAACCACCCCAGGGTTGTTTCTCTGAGGGAATGTAAGCGGTCCCATGTTTGACTCTCACACTTCATCCAAATTAGAGTTTAGCATGTGTACAAAAAAATCTCCCGAGAGTTGCTTTCCCTAGGTGACGGTAATCTTTCCTGTATAAGGTTCTCCAACTTCTTCCAAACTACAGTTTAGCATGCCTACAAAACCTGACGCCATAAGTGCTTTCTCTGTGTGAATGTAAGTGTTCCTATATAGGACTCTCGTACTTCTTCCAAACTACAGTTTAGTATGCCCTACAAACCACCACCCAAACGTTGTTTTCTCTGAGTGAATGTAAGCGTTCCCATATATGACTCTCACACTTCAACCAAAATAACTCTATTTCAACCAAAATAACTCTACATTCCACACCCAGAGAGTTGCTTTCTCTACGTGACTGTAAACTTTCCTATATATGACTCTCAAACTTCGTCCAAACTAGAGTTTTGCAAGCCTACAAAACACCACCCCATAGTTGCATTCGGTGCCGGAATGTGAGCGGTTCTACATGTGATTCTCTTGCTTCTTCTAGGAACCACAACCACAACGTTGCTTTCACTGAGTTCCCATATATTATTCTAACACTTCATTGAAAATAGAGTTTAGCAGGCCTACGAAACACCCCCGAGGGTTGCTTTCTCTAAGTGACTGTAAGCTTCCCAGATATGGCTCTCGAACTTCCTCCAAACTATATTTTAGTAGGCATACAAACATCACTCCATAGTTGCTTTCTCTGCGTGAAGGTAAGCGTTCCTATATACGATTCTCGTACTTCTTCCAAACTAGGGTTGACTATGCCTACAAATCACAATCCCATCGTTGATTTCTCTGAGTGAATGCACGCGGTCCCCAATATGACTCTCTCCCACTTCCAAACTGGAGTTTTGCAGGTGTACAAAACATCCCCCGAGAGTTGGTTTCTATGACTGTACCCTTTCCTATATATTACTCCTTAACTTCTTCCAAACTAGAGATTAGCATGGCTACAAAAACGCCACCCCATAATTGCTTTCTCTACGCGAATGTAAGCGTTCCCATATATCATTCTCCTACTTCTTCCAAACTAGAGTTTAGTATGCCTACAAACCACCACGCCGTCGTTGCTTTCTCTGAGGGAATGTAAGCCTTCCCATATATGACTCTCACTCTTAAACCAAAATAGAGTTTAGCAGGCCTACATTCCACACCCAGAGATTTGCTTTCTCTAAGTGACTCTAAGCTTTCTTATATGTGATTCTCAAACTTCGTCCAAACTAGAGTTTAGCATGCCTATAAAACACCACCCCATAGTTACTTTCAGTGCGTCAAAATGTATGTGCTCCTATATGTGATTCTCGTGCTTCTTCCAAACTGCAGTTTAGTAAGCCTACAAACAACCCCATCGTTGCTTTCTCTGAGTGAATGTAAGCGTTCTCATATATGACTCTCACACTTCAACCAAAACAGGGTTTTGCAGGCCTACAAACCACCCGCCAAGACTTGCTTTTTCAAAGTGGCTGTTACCTTTCCTATATAGGACTCTGGAACTTCTCCCAAGCTAGACTTTAACATGTCTACCTGACACTACTCCGTAGTTGCTCTCGCTGTGTGAATGTAAGCGTTCCTATATATGAGTCTTGTACTTCTTCCTAACTAGCATCTGGCATGCCAAAATAACACTCCCCCATAGTTGCTTTCTTTGAGTCAATGTAAACATTCCTATATATGTCTCTCGCACTTCTTCCAAACTAGAGTTGAATAAGTCTACAAACAAATCCCCGACAGCTGTTTTCTCTGAACGAATTTAAGCGTTCCTATATATGACTATGGCACTTCCTCCAAACTAGAGTTTAGAAAGCCTACACTCCACCCCTGTTCTTTGCTTTCTCTAAGTTACTGTATGCTTTCCTATACATGGCTCTCGAAATTTTCCAAACTAGAGTTAGCATGCCTACTATACACCTACACATAATTGCTTTGTCTGAGTGAATATAAGCCTTCCTATATATGACTGTCGCACTTTTTCCAAATTAGAGTGTAGCCAGCCTGGAAAGCACCCCTTATAGTTGCTTTCATTGAGTGAATGTTAACATTCCTATGTATGACTCTCGCAACTTTTCCAATCTAAGATTTTAGCAATGCTACAAATCCCCCGCCGAGAGTTCCTATACATAACTGTCCTCTTTTTCCAAGCTAGAGTTTAGGAAGCCTAGAATCCGTCCCCCCGTAAACGCTTTATGTGAACGTAAGCGTTCTATATATGACTCTCGCCTTCCTCCAAACTAGAGCTTAGCAAGCCTACAAACCAACTCCCTATAATTGCTTTCTCTGAATGAATGATATCGTTCCTATATAAGACTCTCGAACTTCTTCCAAACCAGAGTTTAACAAGCCAAAAAAGCACCCCCCATAGATGCTTCCTCTAACTCAAAGCTAATATTCCTATATATGATTCAGCTTCTTCATCCAAACTAGAGTAAGGCAAGCCTACAAATCACACATCAATAGTTGCTTTCTATAAGTAAATGTAAGCATCCCTATATATGACTATAGCAATTCTTCCAAACTGGAGTTTAGCAAGCCTACAGACCCCAGGACTCCACTCCATAGTACCCTGGGCATTGGCGCCTGCCTGTCATGCAGGACATAGGGGCGGACGCTCATCTCAGACACGGCATTGGTGGATTGTAGGCTTTTTTAAGTTTTTGAATTGAAGAACTCTGAGAATTGGAATTCGGTTTAGGGTAAGGTTAGGTGTTAGGGACTAGGATTAGATTTAGGGGTTAGGGTTTTAGGTTAGAATTAGGGTTAGGATTACTGTTAGGGTTAGAGATTAGGATTATGTTTAGTGGTTGGGTTTAGGTTTAGGGTGAGAGGCAAGAGTAAGGGTCAGGGATTAGGGTTACTGTTAGGAGTTAGATTCAGGGCTTACGAAGGGTTTGGTTTAGTGATAGGGTTAGGGCTTACGTTTAACGGTGTGTGTTAGGGCACGGGCCCCGTCTAATGTACGGGGCATTGTGGGTGTGGAGCAAGGCTGCGTCCCCACTTCATCTTACCCTTGGTGTTGGGCTTCAACTGTCACGCAGGACAAAGGCAGAGGCTCATGAAACGCATGGTTAGGATTAAGGTTTAAGGTTAGGGTCAAGGTTGAGGTTTAGGGTGAGGGTTAACAGTTAGAGTTAGGGTAAGGGGGTTAGGGATAGGGTTAGGGTTAAGGGTTAGGTTTATGGTTCAGGTTTAAGGTTAGCATTAGAGGGTAGGGTTAGTGTAACTGTAGGTCAGTGTTGCGGTTAGATCTCTAGGCATTAGGGTAAAGGTCAGGGTTAGGGTTAAGAGTTAGGGTTAAGTTTAATGGTTAAGGATTGGGATTAGGGTTGAGGGTTAGGGTTAAGATTATGGGTAATGACTCAGGATCAAAGGTTAGGGTTATTTTTAGGCATAGGGTTAGCGTAAGGGGTTAGGGTTAGTGTTAGTGTTGTTGGTAGGGTTAAGGTTAGGGTTGGCGTTTCAGAATTAGGGATTAGGTGTTATGGTTATGGCTAGGAGTTAGCGTTAGATTTACGGTATAGGTCTTGTTCTCAGGGTGTCATGCATTAACGTTAAGATAAGGGGTTAAAGTTAGGGTTACGGTGAGCTTTACCTGTTAAGGTGAGCAGTAGGATCAGGGTTAGGTGTTATGTTCTGGGTTAGGATTATGGGTGAGGGGTAGGGTTTATCCTTAGGGCACGGGCCCTGTATGCACTAGGAGGCGAAGTTAGGGGTCTGTGATGGTCGCTGGGAACCCACTCTATCGCACGCAGTGTATGGGCCTCTGGGTTTCATGCAGGACACTGTGGCAGAGCCGGCTTTCATGCATGGCTTAGTAGGATTGTAGGCTTTCAAAACTCTGAGAAAGCAAGAAGTCTGAGAATTAGATTTCGGGTTAGGATTACGGCACGGTTTAGGGATGAAGATTAGTGGTTAGGGTGAGGGCTTAGGGTTAGGGGTTAGGGTTAGGGTTAGGGTTGCTGGTAGGGTGAAGGTTAGGTTTGACGTTTTAGAATTAGGGATGAGGTGTTACGGTTATGACTATGGTTTAGGATTAGAATTACGGGATAGGGCTTCTTCTCAAGGTGTTATGCATTCACGTTAAGTTAAGGGGCTAAGTTAGGGTTACGGGGAGGTTTATGTTTTAAGGTGAGCAATAGGATCAGGGTTAGGTGTTATGTTCAGGGTGAGGGTTATCTGTTAGGGGTAGTGTTTATACTTAGCGTACGGGCCCTGTCTGCACTGGGCGGGGGGCGGGGGTTAGGGGGATGAGATTGTCCCCGGGAACACACTCTATCGTACGCTGGGTATGGGCTCCTGGGTTTCATGCAGGACACAGTGGCAGAGCCCCCTTTTACTCATGGCATGGGAGGATTGTAGGCTTTCTAAACTCTGAGAAAGCAAGAACTCTGAGAATTAGATTTAGGGGTAGGATTCTGGTAATGTTTAGGGATGAAGATTAGTGTCAGGGTGGGGTCTTGGGTTAGGGGTTGGGGTTAAAGGTTAGTGTTAGGTTTAACAGTTACAGTTAGGTTTACGGTTAAGTCTCAGGGTTCGGGTTAAGGTTTGGGTTTAGCGTTTGGCACAGGGGTAGGCTTCAGTGTTAGCTTCATGGTTAAAGATTAGGAGTAGGGTTAGTGTGAGGGTTAAGGGTAAGGGTCAAGATTAAGGGTTCAGGTTGGGGTTAGGCTTAGGTTTAGGGTTAGGGGTCAAGGGTCTGGTTTAGGGTTAAGTGTTGGGCTTAGTGTTGGGGTTTAGTGTTAAGTTTATCGTTAAGGATTAGGGTTAGGGTCAGGGTTAAATGCTTGGGTGCGGGTAATGTTTAGGGTCAGGGTTAAGGTTTATGGATAGGGTTAGTGTTAAGGGTTTCCAGGTAGGTTTAGGGTTCAGGGTTAGAGTTAGCATTAGGTCTTAAGGTTAGGATTAGGTGGTAGGTTAGATTTTAGGGTTAGATCTAGGCGTTAGAGTAAGGGTTAAGAGATAGGGTTAGGTTTAATGCTTAGGATTAGGGTTAGGGTTTGGGGTTAAAGTAAGTGTTAGGGGTTAGGTTGAAGGATCAAAGGTTAGTGTTATTTTTAGCTGTAGTGTTAGGGTTAGGGATAAGGGATAAGGTTGGCGTGAGGGTTTTCCTTACTGATAGGGTTAAGGGTCAGGCTTAGATTAAAGGTTAAGGTTAGGGTCAGCGTTAAGGGTTAGGGTGAGGGTTAACGGTTACGGTAAAGGTTAAGCGTTAGTGTTAGGGATTAGCGATTAGGGTTTTTGGTAAGTGTTAGGGTTAGGAGTTAGTGTTTTATGAAGGGGTATGGTTAGAATTAGGATTGGGGTTAGTGTTAGGGTTAGGTTTAGGAGTTAGGTTTAGGGTAAAAGGATAAGATTAGCGTTAAGGGTTGGGCTCAGGTTTAGGGTTAAAGTTTAGTGTTAGGGTTAATGTTTAGTGTTATGGTCCAGTTTAAGTGTTAGGGTGAGGGTTAACGGTTAGGATTAGACTTAGAGGTTGGGGATATAGTGAGGGTTCAGTGTTAGGGTTAGGTTTAGGGTTCAGGGTTAAGGTTAGCTGTAGGGGTTATGGTTAGGGTTAGGTGTTAGGTTAGTGTCAGGGTTAGGTCTAGTCGTTAGGGTAAGGTTTAGGGTTAGCTTTAAGAGCTAGGGTTAGGTTTAATGGATAGGATTAGGATTAGGGTTAAGGGTTAGGGTAAGGCTTAGGGGTTAGGGTGAAGGGTTAAGGGTTTTTGTTAGGCATAGCGTTGGGGTTAGAAGTAAGGGTTACTGTCAGTGTTAGGGTTGTAGGCAGGGTTACGGTTAGAGTTAGCGGTTTAGAATTAGGGTTAGGGATTAGGTGTTACAGTGACGACTAGGAGATAGGGTTAGAATTATGGGATAGGGGTTGTTCTCAGGGAATGGGTTATGCACTAACGTTAGGATAAGAGGTTAAAGTTAGGCTCACGGTGAGGTTTACGTGTTAAGGGGAGAAATAGGAACAGGGTTAGGTGTTATGTTCACGGTGAGGGATATCTCTTACAGGTATTGTTTATGCTTAGCGCACGGGCCCTGTCTGCCTTAGGCGGGGGTGGGGGGAGGTTAGGGGACTGGGATTGTCACCAGGATCCCACTGTATCGTACTCTGGGTATGGGCCCGTGGGTTTGATGCAGGATGTAGTGGTAGAGCCTCCTTTCACGCATGGCATGGGAAGATTGCAGGCTTTCTAAACTCTAAGAAAGCAAGAAGTCTGAGAATTAGATTTAGGGTTAGGATTATGGTTAGGGTTAAGGATCAAGTTTAGTGTTAGGGTGAGGGCTTAGGGTTAGGGATTAGGGTTAGGGTTAAAGGTTACTCTTAGGTTTAACGGTTACAGTTCGGTTTAGGGTTGAGGTTTACGGTTAGGGTTAAGATGAGGGGTTAGGGTTTGGTAAAGGGTTAGGGTTAGGTACAGGGTTATGGTTAAGTGTTAGGTTTACGGTTGAAGATTAGGATTAGGGTTAGGATTAAAGGTTAGCGTGAGAGTTAACGGTTAGGGTTAAGGTTAAGTGTTAGGGTTAGGGTTTAGGTTTAGGGTTAAGGGTTAGGGTTAGCTTTAGGGTTCGAGTTATGTGTTAGGGTTTGTGTTAGAGGTTAGGGTTAGGTTTACTGGTCACGGTTAGGGTTACGTTTAGGGGTTAGCATTAGGGTTAAGGATTAGGTTTAGGGTAAGGGTTTAGAGTAGTGTTGGGCTTTAGGCTCAGGGCTTAGGTTCAGGGTCAGGGGTTAGGGTTGGTGGTAGGGCTTAGATTTATCGGTCAGTTTAAGGGCACAGGACCTGGTTAATCTACGGTGAGAGGGGTGCGGTCGGAGTCATCACGAAAGCACAACATCATTCCCTGGGCCCTGGGACAAGACCTACATGCAGGACTCAGGCGGAGCCTCATCTCACACATGGCATGGCTGTATTGTAGGCTTGCTTCACTCGGGAATGGAAGTAGTGTGAGAATTAGGGTTAGGGTTGGGGTTAGGGGTTTCGAGTTAGGGGTTAGGCTTGGAGTCAGGGTTAGGTGCTAGGGATTAGTGGTTAGGGTTAGAGTTAGTGTTACGGGTTAGGTGTTAACTCTGGTTTAGGGGGCCAGGGTAAGGTTTAGGTTTGGAGTTAGCGTTAGGGTTAGGCGTTAGGGTTAAGGGATAGGGTTAGGGTTAAGGGTTAGGCTTAGGGTAAGGGTTCAGGTTTAGGGTTAGGGTCAGGGTTAAGGGTTAGGGTGAGGGTTAACAGTTAGGGATAGGGTTAGGGGGTTAGGGATAGGATTAGGGTTAAGGGTTAGGTTTATGGTTCAGGTTTAAGGTTAACATTAGGGTGTTAGGATTAGTGTTAACTGTAAGTCAGTGTTAGGGTTAGATCTCTAGGCATTAAGGTAAAGGTTAGGTTTAAGGTTAAGTGTTAGGGTTATGTTTAATGGTTAGGCTTGGGATTAGGGTTAAGTGTTAGGGTTAAGGTTAGGGGTTATGACTAAGGATCAACGGTTAGGGTTATTTTTATGCGTAGGGTTAGGGTAAGGTGTTAGGGTTAGTGTTAGTGTTGTTGGTAGGGTTAAGGTTAGGGTTGGCGTTTCAGAATTCGGGATCAGGTGTTATGGTTATGGCTAGGAGTTAGCGTTAGAATTACAGTATAGTGCTTTTTCTCAGGGTGTCATGCATTAACGTTAAGATAAGGTGTTAAAGTTAGGGTTATGGTGAGCTTTACCTCTTAAGGTGAGCAGTATGATCAGGGTTAGGTGTTATGTTCTGGGTTAGTCTTATGGGTGAGGGGTAGGGTTTATGCTCTGGGCACGGGCCCTGTATGCACTAGGAGGCAAAGATAAGGGTCTGTGATGGTCGCTGGTAACCTACTCTATCGTATGCAGTGTATGGGCCTCTGGTTTCCTGCAGGACACTGTCGCAGAGCGGGCTTTCATGCATGGCTTAGTAGGATTGTAGGCTTTCAAAACTCTGAGAAAGCAAGAAGTCTGAGAATTAGATTTCGGGTTAGGATTACGGCACGGTTTAGGGATGAAGATTAGTGTTAGGGTGAGGGCTTAGGGTTAAGGGTTAGGGTTAGGGTTAGGGTTGATGGTAGGTTGAAGTTTAGGGTTGGCACTTTAGAATATGGATGAGGTGTTATGGTTATGGCTAGGGGTTAGGTTTAGAATTATGGGATAGGGCTTCTTCTTTGGGTGCTATGCATTAATGTTAACATAAGGGGATAAATTAGTGTTATGGTTAGGTTTATGTTTTAAGGTGAGCAACAGGATCAGGGTTAGGTTTTATGTTTGGAGTTAGGGTTATCTGTTAGGGATAGTGTTTTTGCTTAGCGCACGGGCCCTGTCTTCACCAGGAGGGGGGGTTAGGGACTAGGATTGCCACTGGGAACCTGCTCTATCATGCACTAGTTATGGGCCCCCGGGTTTCTTGCAGGACACAGTGGCAGAGCCTCCTTTTACTCATGACAAGGGGGAATTGTAGGCTTTCTAAACTCTGAGAAAGCAAGAAGTCTGAGAATTAGATTTAGGGGTAGGTTTATGGTAATGTTTAGGGATGAAGGTTAGTGTTAGGGTGAGTTCTGAAGGTCAGTGGTTAGGGTTAAAGGTTAGTGTTAGGTTTAACCGTTACAGTCAGGTTTATGGTTATGTTTTAGGGTTAGGGTTAAGGTTAAGGTTTAGCGTTTGGTACAGTGTTAGGCTTAAGTTTTAGCTTTAGGGTTAAAGATTAGGATTAGGGTTAGGGTTAAGGGCTAGTGTGAGGGTTAATGATAAGGATCAAGACTAAGGGCTAGGGTTTTTGTTAGTGTTAGGAATAAGTCTTCGTGTAGGCTTTAGGGTTAGCGTTAAGTGTTATGGTTAGGGTTAGGTTTAGGGTTCATGGTTAGTGTTATGTTTAAGGGTTAGTGTTAGGGTTAGGGATTAGGTTTAGGGTAAGGTTTTAGAGTTCGTGTTCAGCGTTACGGTCGGAGCTTATGTTTACGGTTAGGGGTTAGTGTTAGTGTTAGGGCTGAGATTTAGCTTTTAGTTTAAGGGCACAGGACCTGTTTTATCTACGGTGAGAAGGGTGCTGTCGGAGTCTCCACGAAAGCACAAAATCGTTCCCTGATCCTTGGGAAAGGACCTACATGCAGGACTCAGGTGGAGCCTCATCTCACGCATAGTATAGCTGTATTGTAGGCTTGCTTCACTCTGAGAATGGAAGTAGTGTGAGAATCAGGGTTAGGGTTTGGGTTAGGGGTTTGGAGTTTGGGATTATGGTTCGAGTCAGGGTTAGGTCCTAGGGATTAGGAGTTAGGGTTAGTGTTAGGGATAGGGGTTAGGGTTAGGGTTAGGGTTAGGGTTGGGGTTAATATTAGGGTTAGCGTTTAGGGTTAAAGGATAGGATTATGGTTAAGGGTTTGGCTTAGGGTTAGGGTTAAGGGTTAGTGTTAAGGTTTAGGGTTAAGTTCAGGGTTACGTGTTAGGGTGAGGGTTAACAGTTAGGGTTATGGTTAGGGTCTTAGGGATAGGGTTAGGGTTAGAGTTAGGGGTTAGGATTAAGGGTGAAGTGTTAGGGTTATTTTTAGGCATAGTTTTAAAGTTAGGGGCTAGGGTACTGTTTGGTTTGATGGTAGGTTTAAGGTTAGGGTTAGCAGTTTAGAATTCGCATTAGGGATTAGGTGTTATGGTTATGGCTTGGAGTTAGGGTTAGAATTCAGAGATAGGAGTTGTTCTCAGGGTAAGTGTTATGCATTAACGTTATGATAAGGGGTTAAATTTAGGGTTATGGTGAGATTTACATTTTAAGGTGAGCAATGGGATCAGGGTCAGGTGTTATGTTCAGGGTTATGGTTAGGGGTGAGGGGTAGGGTTTATGCTTACGACTCGGGCCCTGTCTGCACTAGGCAGGGGGGGAGGGGTTTGGGGTTGCGATTGTCGTCGGGAACCCACTCTAGTGTATGCTGAGTATGGGCACTGGGGTTTCCGGCAGGACACAGTGGTAGAGCCTCCTTTTATTCATGGCATGGGAGGATTGTAGGCTTTCTAACGCTGAGAAAGCAAGAAGTCTGATAATTAGATTTAGGGTTAGGATTATAGTTAGGGTTAGGAATGAGGTTAGTGCTAGGGTGAGGGATTAGGGCTAGGGATTATGGGTAGAGTAAAGGTTAAATGTGAGAGTTAGGTTTAACGGTTACAGTTAGGTTTAGGGTTACGTTTTAGGGTGAGGGTTATGGTTAGGGGTTAGGGTTTGGTACAGGGTTAGGGTTAAGTGTTAGGTTTAGGGTTAAAGATTAGAATTCGGATTAGGGTTGACGGTTAGTGTGAGTGTTAACGGTTAGGTTTGTGTTTAAGGGTTAGGGTTAGGGTTTAGGGCTAGTGTTAAGCGTTCGTGTTAGATTTAGGGTTAGAGTAAAGTGTTATGGTTAGGGTTATGGGTTAGCATTAGGGTTAAAGGTTAAGGGTTAGGTTTATTTTCAGGCACAGGGTTAGGATTAGGTGTTAGGGTTAGTGTTACCGTTAAGGTTTTTTGTAGGCTTAAGGTTAGGTTTAGCAGTTTAGAATTAGGGTTAGGGATTAGGTGTTATGGTTATGGTAAGGAGTTAGGGTTAGAATTATGGCATAGGGGTTGGTCTCAGGGTCAGTTTTATGCTTAAAGTTAGGGTAAGCGGTTAAAGTTAGTGTTACGGTGAGCTTTACGTGTTAAGGTGAGCAATAGGATCAGGGTTAGGTTTTATGTTCAGGGTTAGGGTTATGGGTGAGGGGTAGAGTTTATACTTAGGGTTAGGGTTAGGGTTAGCGTTTAGGCTTAAGGATCAAGGGTTAGGGTTAGGGTTAGTGTTAGGGCTGTTGGTAGGGTTAAATTTAGGGTTAGCAGCTTACAATTAGGTATTAGGTTTTACAGTTATGAATAAGAGTTAGGGTTAGAATTATGGGATAGGTGTTGTCCTCAGGGTAAGTATTATTCATTAACGTTAGGATAAGGGGTTAGGGTTAGGGTTATGGTGAGTTTTACATGTTAAGGTGAGCAATAGGATCAGGGTCAGATGTTATGATCAGGGTTATGGTTATGGGTTAGGGGCAGTGTTTATGCTTAGGGCACAGGCCCTGTCTTCACTAGGTGGGGGGGCTCGGAGGCTGGGATTGTCACCAGGAACCCACTCTATCGTATGCTGGGTATGGGCCTCTGGGTTTCATGCAGGGCACAGTGGCAGAGCCTCCTTTCATGCATGGCATGGGAGGATTGTAGGCTTTCTAAACTCTGAGAAAGCAAGAAGTCTGAGAATTAGATTTAGGGTTAGGATTACGGTTAGGGTTAGGGATGAAGTTTAGTGTTAGGGAGAGGGCTTAGTGTTAGGGATTAGGGTTTGGTACAGGGTTAGGGTTAAGTGTTCGGCTTAGGGGTAAAGATTAGGATTAGTGTTAGGTTTAAGGGTTAGCTGAGGGTTAACGGTTAGGGTTAAGGTGAAGGGTTAGGGTTAGGGTTTAGGGTTAGGATTAGGGGTTCGTGTTAGGTTTAGGGTTACACTTAAGTGTTAGGGTTTAGGTTCAGGTTTAGGGTTCATGGTTAAGGTTATGTTTAGGGGTTAGGTTTAGGGGTTAGGTTTGGTGTAAGGGTATAGTGTTAGTGAAGGGAGTTTGGGTCAGGGTTTCTGTTTAGGGTAGGGGTTAGTGTTAGGACTTAGATTTAGCGATTAGTTTAAGGTCAGAGGACCTGTTTAATCTATGGTGAGAAGGGTGTGGAATCGGTCGCTGAGACACCACAGCATTGTACCCTGGGCCTTGGGCTCAGACCTACATGCAGGAATCAGGGGGAGCCTGTTCTCATGCATAGCATGGTTGTATTGTAGGCTTGGTTAACTCTTAGAATGGAAGAAGTGTGAGAATTAGGGTTATGGTTAGGGTTAGGGATTTGGGTTTAGGAGAGAGTGTTCAAATGAGGGTTAGGGGTTAGGCATTAGGGGTTAGGGTTAGTGTTAGGGTTAGGTGTTGGGGTGAGGGTTGGGTTAGGGGCTAGGGTTAGGTTTAGGGTTGGGGTTAGTGTTAGCGTTCGAGTTAGGGATTAGAGTTAGGGTTAAGGGATAGGATTAGGGTTAAGAGTTTGGCTTAGGGTTCAGGTTAAGGGTTAGGGTTATGGTTAAAGATTAGTGTTAGTTTAAACAGTTACAGTTAGGTTTAGGGTTAAATTTTAGGGTGAGGGCTTTTTAAACTCTGAGAGAGGAAGACGTCTGAGATTAAGATTTAGGGATAGGATTATGGTTAGGATTAGGGATGACGATTAGTGTTAGGGTGAGGGCTTAGGGTTAAGGGTTAGGGTTAGAGTTAGGGTTAAGGGTTAGGGTTAGAGTTAGGGTTAAGGTTAGTGTTAGTTTTAACGGTTAAAGTTAGGTTTAGGGTTAAGGTTTATTGTCAGGGTTAAGGTCAGGGGTTAGGGTTTCGTACAGGGTAAGAGTTAAGTGTTAGGTTTAGGGTTAAAGATTAGCATTATGGTTAGTGTTAAAGGTTAGTGTGAGGGTAAAAGTTTAGGGTTAAGTTTAAGGGCTAGGGTTAGGGGTTAGTGTTAGGGTTAAGGGGTCTTGTTAGGTTTAGGGTTACAGTTAAGTGTTATGGTTAGTGTTAGGGGTTACGGTTAGGCTTAGGGTTCATGGTTAGTGTAACATTTAGGGGTTAGGGCTAGGGTTAAATGATAGTGTTAGAGTTAAGGCTTAGGCTTTGGGTAAAGGTTTAGGGATAGGTTTACGGGTTAGGGTTAGTGTCAGGGTTAAATGTTAGGGTGAGAGTTAACAGTTATGGTTAGGGTTATTGGTTAGGGGTTGTGTTTATGCTTAGGGCACGTGCCTTGTCTGCACTAGGCGGAGAGGTTAGGGGGCTAGCATATTCGCCGGGAAATCACTCTATCGTATGCTGGGTATTGGCCCCTGGACACAGTGGCAGGGCCTCCTTTCACACATGGCATGGGAGGATTATAGGCTTTCTAAACTCTGAGAAAGAAAAAGTCTGAGAATTAGATTTAGGGTTAGGATTATGGTTAGAATTAGGGATGAAGTTTAGTGTTAAGGTGATGCCTTAGGGTTAGGGGTTAGGTTTAGGGTCAGAGTTAAAGGTCAGTGTTAGGTTTAACAGTTACAGTTAGGTTTAGCGTTAAGGTTTAGTGTTAGGGTTCAGTTTAGGGGATAGGTTTTGGTACAGGTTAAGGTTTAAGTGTTAAGTTTAGAGTTAAAGATTACAATTAGGGTTAGGTTTAAAGGTAAGTGTGAGGATTAACGGTTAGGGTTAAGCATGAGGGTTAGGGATTAGGTTTAGTGTTAAGGGTTTATGTTAGTTTAGGGTTAGAGTTAAGTGTTATGGTTAGGGTTAGGGGTTAGGGTTAGATATAGGGTGCATGGTTAGGGTTACGTTTAGGGGTTAGGGTTACGGGTTAGGTTTAGGGTGAGTGTTTGGTGTTAGTGTTGGGCATTAGGATAAGGGCTTAGGTTTAGGGTTAGCGTTTAGGTTTAGTGTTAGGGCTTAGATTTAGCGGTTAGTTTAAGGGCACAGGACCTGTTTAATCTATGGTGAGAAGGGTGCAGAATTGGTCCCCTTGACACCACACCATCGTACCTGGGCCTTGGGCCCAGACCTACATGCAGGACTCAGGCGGAGCCTCTTCTCACTCATGGCATGGCTCTATTGTAGGCTTGGTGAACTCTGAAAATGGAGGAAGTGTGAGAATTAGGGTTATGGTTATGGTTAATTGTTTGGGGTTAGGGGTTAGGGTTCGAGTGTGGTTCAGGGGTTAGAAATTAGGAGTTAGTGTTAGTGTTAGGGTTAGGGGTTAGGGGTTAGTGTTGGTTTAGGGGCTAGGGTTAGATTCAGAGTTAGGGTTAGTGTTAGGGTTAGGGTTAGGGATTATGGTTAGGGTTAGGAATTAGGGTTAGGGTTAGGCTTAAGGGATAGGATTAGGGTAAAGGGTTAAGGCTTAGGGTTAGCATTAGGGATTAGGGTTAGGGTTAAATGTTAGGGTTTTGGTCTGATTTAAGGGTTAGGGTGAGCGTTAACAGTTAGGGTTAAGGTTAATTGTTAGGATTGGGGGTTAGGCTTAAGGATTCGTATTAGGGTTAGGGTATAAGGGTGAGACTTATGTCTTATGGTTAGGGACAGGGCTTTTGGTTAGGGATAAGGGTTAGGAGTTAGGGTTACTTTTAGGCATAGGGTAGGATTAGGGGTGAGGGTTAGGGTTAGGGTTAGTGTTAGGGTTGTTGGTAGTGTTAAGGTTAGGGTTAGCAGTTTAGAATTAGGGTTAGGGATTAGGTTTTATGGTTATGGCTAAGATTTAGGGTTAGAATTATGGGATAGGCGTTGTTCTCAGTGTAAGTGTTATGCATTAACTTTAGGAGATGCGGTTAAAGTTAGGGTTACAGTGTGGTCTACATGATAAGGTGAGCAGTAGGATCAGGGTTAGGTGTTACGTTCAAGGTTAGGGTTATATGTTAGGCGTACTTTTTATGCTTAGGGCACGGGCCCTGTCTGCACTAGGCGGGAGGATTAGGGGTCTAGGATTGTGGCCGAGAACTTTCTCTATCGTACACTGGGTATGGGTCCCTGGGTTTCATGCAGGACACAGTGGCAGAGCCTCTTTTCACGCATGGCATGGGAGGATTGTAGGCTTTCTAAACTCTGAGAAAGCAAGAAGTCTGAGAATTAGATTTAGGGATAGGATTATGGTTAGTGTTAAGGATAAAGTTTAGCATTAGGGTGAGGGCTTAGGGTTAGGGGTTAGAGTTACGGTCAGGGTTAAAGGTTAGTGTTAGGTTTAATGGTTACAGTTAGCTTTAGGGTCAAGTGTTAGGGTTAAGGTTAAGGTTAGGGGTTAGGTTTTGGTACAGGGTAAGGGTTAACTGTTAGGTTTAGGGTTAAAGATTACGATTAGGGTTAGGTTTAAGGGTTAGTGTGAGAGTTAACGGTTAGGGTTAAGGTTAAGTGTTAGGGTTAGTGGTTAAGTTTAGGTTTAAGTGTTCGTGTTAGGTTTAGGGTTAG
Organism: Eulemur rufifrons; assembly: GCF_041146395.1. Lineage (NCBI taxonomy): Eukaryota > Metazoa > Chordata > Mammalia > Primates > Lemuridae > Eulemur > Eulemur rufifrons. Next base: position 914,092 of record NW_027182821.1, on the reverse strand, counting down.
AGTTAAGTGTTATGGTTAGGGTTTGGGGTTAGGGTTAGGTTTAGGGTTCATCGTTAGGGTTACGTTTAGGCATTAGGGTTATGGGTAAGGATTAGGGTAAGGGTTTAATGTTAGTGTTGGGCGTTAGGGTCAGGGCTTAAGTTTAGGGTTAAGGGTTAGTGTTAGAGTTAGCGTTAGGGCTTAGATTTAGAGGTTATTTTAAGGGCACAGGACCTGTGTAATCTATGGTGAGAAGTGTGCAGAATGGGTCATCGCCACACCACACCATTGTACCCTAGGCCTTGGGCCCAGACCTACATGCAGGTCTCAGGCAGAGCCTCTTCTCACGCATGGCATGGTTTTATTGTAGGCTTGGCTAACTCTGAGAATGGAGGAAGTGTGAGAATTATGGTTATGATTAGGGTTAGGTGTTTGGGGTTAGGGGTTAGTGTTCGCGTGAGGGTTAGGTGTTAGGGATTAGGGGTTAGGGTTAATGTTAGCATTAGGGGTTAACGGTTAGGGTTGGGTTAGGGACTAGAGATAGATTTAGGGTTGGGGTTAGGGTTAGGGTTAGGGGTTAGGGTTAGGGTTAAGGGATAGGATTAGGGTTAAGGGTTAAGGCTTAGGGTTAGCATTAAGGGATAGGGTTAGGGTTAAGGGTTAGGGTTATGGTCCGAGTTAAGGGTTAGGGTGAGGGTTAACAGTTAGGGTTAGGGTTATAAGTTAGGGATAGTGTTAGGTTTAAGGTCTAGGGTTAGGGTTAGAGGTAGCTTTACTGCTAAGATTAGGTCTCGGCATTAAGGTAAGGGTTAGTGTTAGGGTTAAGGGTTAGGGTTAGGTTTAATTGTTAGGATTAGGATCAGAATTAAGGGTTAGGCTTAGGGTTAGGGGATAGGGTTAGGGTTTAGGGTAAACTTTTAAGGTTATGTTTAGGGATAAGGTTAGGGTTAGCGTTTAAGGTTAGGGTTAGTATTAGGGTTGTTTGTAGGGTTAAGGTAATGTTTAGTGGTTAGAATTAGGGTTAGGGATTAGGGGTTACTGTTATGGCTAGGAGTTAGGGTTAGAATTAAGTGATAGGGGTTGTTCTTAGCATAAGTGTTATGCATTAATGTTAGGATAAGTGGTTAAAGTTAGGTTTACGGTGAGGTTTATGTGTTAAGGTGAGCAATAGGATCAGGGTTAGAATTATGAGTGAGGGGTAGGGTTTTGCTTAGGGTATGGGCCCTGTCTGCCCTAGGAGTGGGATTGAGGGGGATGCGATTGTCACCAGAAACCCACTCTATCGTATGCAGGGTATGGGCCCATGGGTTTCTTGTAGGACACTCTGGCAGAGCCTGATTTCACGCATGGTAAAGGAGGTTTGTAAGCTTTCAAATCTCTAAGAAAGTAAGAAGTCTGAGAATTAGATTTAAGGTTAGGATTATCGTTATGGTTAGGGATGAAGTTTAATCTTAGGGTGAGGGCTTCGGGTAAGGGGATACGGTTAGTTTTAGGGTTAAAAGTTACTGTTAGGTTTAACAGTTACAGTTAGACTTAGGGTTTAGGTTTAGGGTTAGGGTTAAGCTTAGGGGTTATGGTTTGGTACAGGGTTAGGGTTAAGTGTTAGGGTTAGGGTTAAAGATCATGACAAGGGTTAGAGTTAAGGGTTAGTTTGAGTGTTAACAGTAGGGTTAAGGATAACTTTTAGGGTTAGGGGTTAGGATTAGTGTTAGGGCTGAGATTTAGCGGTTAGTTTAAGGGCACAGGACCTGTTTAATCTATGGTGAGAGTGGTGCACAGGGTCGCTGCGACACAACACCACCGTACGCTGGGCCTTGGGCCAAGACCTACATACAGGACTCAGGTGGAGCCTCTTCTCACGCATGACATGGCTGTATTGTAGGCTTGGTTAACTCTGAGAATGGAAGAAGTGTCAGAAATCGGGTTAGGGCTGGCTGTAGGTGTTTTTAACCGCTAACCCTAACACTAACCCCCTAATCCTAACCCTAACACTAACCCCAAGGTTAAATCTAACCTTAACCCCTACGACAACCCTAACCCTAACCCTAACCCCTCTCACTGTAGAATAAACAGGTCCTGTGCCCTTAAACTAACCACTAAATCTAAGCCCTAACATCAACCCTAACCTCTGACCCTAAACCTAAGCCCTGAGCCTAAAGCCCAACACTAACTCTAAACTCTTACCCTAAAGCTAATCCCTAACCCTAATGCTAACCTCTAAACGTAACCCTAACTGTGAACCCTAAACCTAACCCTAACCTCGAGCGCTAACCATAGCACTTAACTCTAACCCTAAACCTAACATGAACCCTTAATCCTAACACTAACCCTAACCCTAACTCTTAACTTTAACCCTGACTGTTAACCCTCACACTAACCTTTAAACCTAACCTTAATCGTAATCTTTAACCCTAAACCTAATATTTAACCCTAATCCTGTACCAAACCCTAAACCCTAACCTTAAACCTAACCATAAACCTTAACCCTGAACCTAACTGTAACGGTTAAAACTAAGAGTAACCTGTAACGCTACCCGTAACCCCTAACTCTAAGCCTTCACCCTAATACTAACCTTGATCCTTAACCCGAACCCTAACCCTAACCCTAAATCTAATTCTCAGTCTTCTTGCTTTCTTAGAGTTTAGAAAGCCTACAATCCTCCCATGCCATGCGTGAAAGGAGGCTCTTCCACTGTGTCCTGAATGAACCGCTGGGGCCCATAACCAGAGTACGATAGAGTGGGTTCCTGGTGACAATCCCAGCCCCCTAACCCCCCCCCCCGCCTAATGCAGACAAGGCCCGTGCCCTAAGCATAAACTCTACACCTCACCCAAAACTCTAACCCTGAAAATAACATTTAACCCTGATTCTATTGCTCACCTTAGAATGTAAACCTCACCGTAACCTGAACTTTAACCTCTTATCCTAACGTTAATGCATAACACTTACCCTGAGATTAACCCCTATCCCATAATTCTAACCCTATCTCCTAGTCATAACTGTGACAACTAATCCCTAACCCTAATTCTAAACCACTAACACTAACTGTTACCCTACGTAGTTACTGTTACGGTAACCTACTGTTACCCTAACACTGAACCTAACCCTTACTCCTAACGCCAAAGCTATGGCTAAAAATAATGCTAACCCTTGACCCTTTACCCTAACTCCTAACCCTAACCCTAATCCTAACCACTAAACCCAACCTTAGCTCTTAACCCTAACCCTAAACCTTACCCTGACGCCTAGACCTAACACTAACACTAAACTAACACCTAACCCTAATCATAACCCCTAAAGCTAACCCTAACCCCGAACCCTAAACCTAACTCTAACACTTAATACTAACTATATCCCTAACCCCTAACCCCAACCCTAACCCTAACCGTTAACCCTCACCCTAACCCTTAAACCGGACCCTAACACTAAATCTTAACCCTAAAGCTACGCCCAACCCTTAACCATAATCCTATCCCTTAACCCTAAACCTAACCCCTAACCCTAAACCTAACACTAACCCCAATCCTAATTCTAACCATAGCCCTTAATACATCACTACGCCTAACCCCTAACCCTAACCCTAACCCCTAATGCTAACCCTAACACTGAACCCTAAACCTAAACCTATCCCTAACCCTTAAACATAACTCTATCCCTAACCAATAATCCTAAGCCTAATCTTTAACCCTCACCCTAGAGCTTAACTCAAACCGTAACCCTAAGCCTAAACCCCAACCCTAACACTTAACACAAACCCTAAGCCTAAACACTTAACGCCAATCCTATCCTTTAACCCTAACACTAACCCTGATGCCTAATCCTAACCCTAACACTAACCCCAACCATAAATCTAACCCTAGCCCCTAACGCAAAACTAACCCCTAACCCTAACACTAACCCTAAATCCTAGTCCCTAACCACTAAACCTCACTTGAACCCTAACCCCTAACACCAAACCCTTAACCCTAACCATAACCCTATTTCTCACACTACTTCCATTCTCAGAGTTAACCAAGCCTAAAATACAACCATGCAATGCGTGAGTAGAGTTTCCGCATGAGTCCTGCAAGTAGGTCTGGGCCAAAGGCCCAGGATCCGATGGTGTGGTGTCGCATGGAAACATTCTGCACCCTTCTCACCATAGATTACACAGGTCCTGTACCCTTAAACTAACCGCCAAATCAAAGCCCAAACACTGACCCTAACCCCTAACCCTACCTAAGCCCTGACCCTAATGCCCAACACTAACACTAAACGCTTACCCTAAACCTAACCCCTAAATGTAACCTTAACCATGAACCCTAAACCTAACCCAAACCCCTAACCCTAACCATAACACTTAACTCTAACCCTAAACCTAACATGAACACTTAACCCTAACCCTAACCCATAAACCTGACACTTAATCTTAACCCTAACCGTTAACCCTCACACTAAACCTTAACCCTAACCCTAATCCTAATCTTTAAGCCTAAACCTAGCACTTAACCCTTACCCTGTACCAAAACCTAACCCCTAATCTTAACCCTAAGCTTAAACCTTAAAGCTTAACCCTAAACCTAACTGTAACTGTTAAACCTAACACTAACCTTTAACCCTGACCCTAACTGAAACCCCTAACCCTAAGCCCTCACCATAACAGTAACCTATATTGCTAACCCTAACCCTAATCCTAGCCCTAAATTTAATTCTCAGACTTCTTGCTTTCTCAGAGTTTACAAAGCCTACAATCCTCCCATGCCATGTGTAGAAGGAGGCTTGGCCACTGTGTCCGGCATGAAACCAAGGGGCCCATACCCAGTGTATGATAGAGTGGCTTCCGGCATCTATCCCAGCCCTCTAAGCCCCCTCCTAGAGCAGAGAGGGCTCGTGATATAAGCATAAACACTACCCCTCACCCATAACCCTAACCCTGAACATCACAGCTCACCCTGATACTATTGCTCACCTTAACACATCAACGTCACCATAACTCTAACTTGAACCTGTTATCCTAACGTTAATGCATAAGACTTACCCTAAGAACAACCCCTATCCCTTAATTCTAACCCTAACTCCTAGCCACAATTGTAACACCTAATCCCTAAGGCTAATTCAAAACTGCTAAACATTACCTTATCCCTACAAACTAACCCTAACCCTAACCGCTAACCCTAACCGTACACCTAAAAATAACCGTAACACTTGACACTTAACCCTAACCCTTAACCCTGATCCTAATCCTAACAATTAAACCTAACCCTAACTCTTAAGCCTAACACTAACACGTACCCTAATGCCTAGACCTAACCCTAAGAGTAAACGTAACCCCTAACCCTAACCCTAATCCCTAATGCTAACCCTAACACTGAACCCTAATCCTAAGCCTTAAACCTAACTCTATCCTTAACCCATAACCCTAGCCCTAACCGTTAACCCCACACTAACCCTTAACTCGAACTGTAACCCTAACCCTTAAAACTAAACCTAACACTTAACGCTAACCCTAAGCCTTAACGCTTAACCCTTATCCTATCCCTTAACCCTAACCCTAACCCCTAACGCTAACCCTAACCCCACTCTAAATCTAACCCTAGCCCCTAACCCAACCCTAACCCCTAAGCCCTAACCCTATCACTAAACCCAACACCTACTCCCTAACCCCTAATCCTCACTCGAAGCTTAAGCCCTAACCCTAAGCCCTCTCCCTGACTAATCTTCATCCCTAACCCTAACCATAATCCTAACCCTAAATCTAATTCTCAGACTTCTTGCTATCTCAGAGTTTTAAAAGCCTACAATTCTCCAAAGCCATGCGTGAAAGCTGGCTCTGCCACAGTGTCCTGCATGAAACCCAGGAGCCCATACTCTGTGTACAATAGAGTGGGTTCCCGGGGACAATCACAGCCCCCTAACTCCCCCTGCTAGTGCTGACAGGGCCCATGCCCTAAGCAAAAACCCTGCACCTCACCCATAACCCTAACCCTGAACATAACACCTAACCCTGATGTTATTGTTCACCTTAACACGTAAACCTCACTGTAACCCTAACTTTAACCCCTATCCTAATGTTATTGCATAACACTTACCCTAAGAACAAACCCTATCCCTTAATTCTAAGCCTAACTCCTAGCATAACCGTAACACCTAATCCCTAACCTTAATTCTAAACTGCTAAACATTACCTTCACCCTACAAACAACCCTAACACTAACCCTAACTCTAACCGCTAACCCTAACCCTAACCATTACCCTGATCATAATCCTAACAATTAAACCTAACCCTAATTCTTAACCCTAACACGAACCATTACCATAATGCCTAGACCTAACCCTAACTGTAACCCTAACCCCTAACCCTAACCCTAACCGCTAATGCTAACCCTAACCCCGAACCCTAAACCTAACCCTAACCCTATCCCTTAAACCTATTACTATCCCTAAACCATTACCCTAATCGCAACTGTTAACCCTCACTCTCACCCTTAACTTGGACCGAAACCCTAACCCTTAACCCTAACCTTAACCCTTACTGCTAATCTTAAGCCTTCACCCTTTACCTTAATCCTATCTTGTAAGCCTAACCCTAACGCTGACCCCTAACCCACCTGAACATTAACCCTAAACCTAAATCTAACGCTAGCCCCTTACAAAAACCTAACACCTAACCCCTGACACACTAATCCTAACTTCTAATTCCTAACCACTAAACTTCACTCAAACCCAAACCTCTAACCCCAAACACATAACCCTAACCATAACCCTAATTCTCACACTTCCTTTGTTCTCAGAGTTGACCAAGCCTACAATAGAGCCATGCCACGAGTGAGAAGAGGCTCTGCCTGAGTCCTGCATGTAGGTCTGGGCCCAAGGCCCAAGCACGATGGTGTGGTGTTGAGGCGACCCAGTCTGCACCCTTCCCACCATAGATTAAACAGAGCATGTGCCCTTAAACTAACCACTAAATCTAAGCCCTAACACTAAACCTAAATCCTAACCCTAAACCTCGGCCCTTATCCTAACGCCCAACAGTAACACTAAACACTCGCCCTAAACTTAACCCGTAACCCGAACCCCTAAATGTAACCCTAACCATGAACCCTAAACCTAACCCTAACTTCTAGCCATAACCATAACACTTAACTCTAAACCTAAATGTTACACGAAGCCTTATTCCTAACCCTAAGCCCAACCCTAACCCTTAATCTTGAACCTTACCATTAACCCTCACACTAACCCTTAACCCTAACCCTAATCCTAATCTTTAACCATAAAGCTAACACTGAAGCCTAACCCTGTGCCAAACGATAAAACCAAACCTTAACCCTAACCCTGAAACTTAACCGTAAACGTAACTGTAACTGTTAAAAATAACACAAACCTTTAACCCTAACCCCTAACCCTAAGAGCCCACCCTAACACTAATCTTCCTCGCTAAACATTACCATAATCCTACCCCTAAATCTAATTGTCAGACTTCTTGCTTTCTCAGAGTTTAGAAAGCCTAAAATCCTCCCATGCCATGAGTAAAAGGGGGCTCTACCACTGTGTCCTGCATGAAACCCAGGAGCCCATATCCAGCATACGATAGAGTGGGTTCCCGGGGACAATCCCATCCCCCTAACCCCCGCCCCCCGCCCAGTGCAGACAGGGCCTGTACGCTAAGTATAAACACTACCCCTAACAGATAACCCTCACCCTGAATATAACACCTGACCCTGATCCTATTGCTCACCTTAAAACATAAACCTCCCCGTAACCCTAACTTATCCCCTTATCTTAACCTTAATGCATAACACCCTGAGAAGAAGCCCTATCCCATAATTCTAATCCTAATCCCCAGCCATAACCATAAGACCTCATCCCTAATTCTAAAATGCCAACCCTAAACTTCACCCTACAAACAACCCTAACCCTAACCCTAACCTCTAACCCTAAGCCCTCACCCTATCACTAATCTTCATCCCTAAACCGTACCGTAATCCTAACCCGAAATCTAATTCTCAGACTTCTTGCTTTCTCAGAGTTTTGAAAGCCTACAATCCTACTAAGCCATGCATGAAAGCCGGCTCTGCCACAGTGTCCTGCAAGAAACCCAGAGGACCATACACAGCGTACGATAGAGTGGGTTCCCAGCGACCACAACCGACCCCTAACATCGATTCCTAGGGCATACAGGGCCCATGCCCTAAGCATAAACACTACCCCTCACCCATAACCCTAACCCAGAACATAACACCTAACCCTGATCCTACTGCTCACCTTAACACGTAAACCTCACCATAACCCTAATTTTAACCCAATATCGTAACGTTAATGCATGACACCCTGAGAACAAGCCCTATACTGTAATTCTAACCCTAACTCCTAGCCATAAGCATAACACCTAATCTCTAATTCTGAAACACCAACCCTAACCTTAACCCTACCAACAACACTAACAGTAACCCTAACCCCTTACCCTAACCCTACGCCTAAAAATAACCGTAACCGTTGATCCTTAGTCATAACCCCTAACCTTAACCCTAACCCTTAACCCTAATCCCAATCCTAACCATTAAACATAACTCCAACTCTTAACCCAAACTCTAACCTTTACCTTAATGCCTAGAGTTCTAACCCCAACACTGACCTACAGTTAGAAGTAACACAAACCCATAATGCTAACCTTAAACCTGAACAATAAACCTAATCCTTAACCATAACACCCTAACCCTAACCCTAACACTTAACCCTGACCCTAACCCTAAACCTTAACCCTAACCCTGAACCCTAACCCTAAGCCTACACTTAACCCTAACCCTATCCATTAACCCTAACCGCTAACGATAACACTAACCGCAACCCTAAACCTACCCCTGGCCCCCTAACCCAGAATTAACACCGAACCCGTAACACTAACTCTACCCCTAACCACTAGCACCTAACCCTGACTCGAAACCTAACCCCTAACTCGAAACCCCTAACCCCAACCCTAACCTTAATTCTCACACTACTTCCATTCCCGAGTGAAGCAAGCCTACAATACAGCCATGCCATGTGTGAGATGAGGCTCCGACTGAGTCCTGCATGTAGGTCTTGTCCCAGGGCCCAGGGAATGATGTTGTGCTTTCGTGGTGACTCCGAGCACACCCCTCTCACCGTAGATTAACCAGGTCCTGTGCTCTTAAACTGACCGCTAAATCTAAGCCCTACCACCAACCCTAACCCCTGACCCTGAACTTAAGCCCCGAGCCTAAAGCCCAACACTAACTCTAAACCCTTACCCTAAACCTAATCCCTAACCCTAATGCTAACCCCTAAACGTAACCCTAACCATGAACAGTAAACCTAACCCTAACCTCTAACACAAACCCTAACACATAACTCTAACCCTAAAACTAACCCTAACCCTTAACCCTAAACCTAAACCCTAACCCTAACCCTTAACCTTAATCTTAACCGTTAACTCTCATGCTAACCTTTAATGCTAACTCTAATCCTAATCTTCAAACCTAAACCTAACACAACCCTAACCCTGTACCAAAACCTAACCCCTCATCTTAACCCTATCCGCAAACCTCAACCCCAAAACGAACTGTAACCGTTAAACCTAACAGTAACCTTAAACCGTAACCCTAATCTGTAACCCTATTCCCTCACCATAACACTACACTTCATCCTGAACCCTAACCATAATCCTAACCCTAAATCTAATTCTCAGACTTCTTGCTTTCTTAGAGTTTAGAAAGCCTGCAATCCTCCCGTGCCATGTGTGAAAGGAGGCTCTACCACTGTGTCCTGCATGAAACCCACGGGCCCATACCCAGAGTCCGATACAGTGGGTTCCCGGTGACAATCCCAGCCCCCTAACCTCCCCCCAGCTTAATGCCGACAGGGCCCGTGCACTAAGCATAAATGATACCTTTAACAGATAACCCTAACCCTGAACATGGCACCTAACCCTGTTCCTATTTCTCCCCTTAACACGTAAACCTCACCGTGAGCCTAACTTTAACCTCTTAACGTAACGTTAATGCATAACCCATTCCCTGAGAACATCCCCTATCCCATAATTCTAACCCTATCTCCTAGTCATCACTGTAACACCTAATCCCTAACCCTAATTCTCCACCGCTAAGCCTAACCGTAACGCTGCCTACAACCCTAACACTGACAGGAACCCTTAGTTCTAACCCCAACGCTATGCCTAACAAAAGCCCTAACCCTTCACCCTTCACCCTAACCCCTGAGCATTACCCTAACCTTTAACCGTAATCCTAATCCTAACCATGAAACCTAACCCTAGCTCTTAAAGCTAACCCTAAACCTTACCCTCACGACTAGACCTAACCCTGACACTAACCTAACACCTAACCCTAACCATAACCCCTAAAGCTAACCCTAACCCTGAACCCTAAACCTAACCCTAACACTGAACCTTCACTATATCCCTAACCCCTAAGCCTAATCCTAACTGTTAACCCTCAGCCTAACACTGAAACTGGACCATAACACTAAACATTAACCCTAACACTAAACTTTAACCCTAACCATAAGCCCAACACTTAACCCTAATCCTATCCCCTAACCCTAAGCCCTAACCCTAAACCTAACCCTAACCCCAACCCTCACCCTTAATCTTGACCCTTACCATTAACCCTCACACTAACCCTAATCCTAATCTTTAACCATAAAGCTAACACTGAAGCCTAACCCTGTGCCAAACGCTAAACCCAAACCTTCACCCTAACCCTGAAACTTAACCATAAACCTAACTGTAACTGTTACACCTAACACTAACCTCTAACCCTAACCCCTAACCCTAAGACCCCACCTTAACACTAACCCTAACCCTAAACATTATCATAATCCTACCCCTAAATCTAATTCTCGGACTTCTTGCTTTCTTAGAGTTTAGAAAGCCTAAAATCCTCCCATGCCATGAGTAAAAGGGGGCTCTGCAGCTGTCTCTTGCATGAAACCAGGAGCCCATACCTAGCGTATGATAGAGTGGGTTCCCGGGGATAATCCCATGCCCCTAACCCCAGCCCCCCGCCCAGTGCAGACAGGGCCTGTACGCTAAGTATAAACACTACCCCTAACAGATAACCCTCACCCTGAACATAGCACCTGACCCTGATCCTATTGCTCACCTTAAAACATAAACCTCCCCGTAACCCTAACTTATCCCCTTATCTTAACCTTAATGCATAACACCCTGAGAAGAAGCCCTATCCCATAATTCTAATCCTAACCCCTAGCCATAACCGTAACATCTCATCCCTAATTCTAAAATGCCTACCCCAACCTTCACCCTGCCAACAACCCTAACCCTAACCCTAACCCCTAACCCTAAGCCCTCACCCTATCGCTAATCTTCATCCCTAAACCGTACCGTAATCCTAACCCTAAATCTAATTCTCAGACTTGCTTTCTCAGAGTTTTGAAAGCCTACAATCCTACTAAGCCATGCATGAAAGCCCGGTCTGCCACAGTGTCCTGCATGAAACCCAGAGGCCCATACACTGCGTACGATAGAGTGGGCTCCCAGCGACCATCACAGACCCCTAACTTCGCCTCCTAGTGCATACAGGGCCCGTGCCCTAAGCATAAACCCTACCCCACACCCATAACCCTAACCCAGAACATAACACCTAACCCTGATCCTACTGCTCACCTTAACACGTAAACCTCACCCTAACCGTAACTTAACCCCTTATCTTAAGGATAATGCATGACACCCTGAGAACAAGCCCTATACCGTAATTCTAACCCTAACTCCTAGCCATAACCATAACACCTAATCCCTAATTCTGAAACGCCAACCCTAACCTTAACCCTACCGACAACACTAACACTAACCCTAAAACCCTTACCCTAACCCTACGCCTAAAAATAACCCTAACCATTGATCCTTAGTCATAACCCCTAAAGCTTAACCCTAACCCTTAACGCTAATCCCAATCCTAACCATTAAACATAACCCTACTTAACCCTAACCCTAACCTATACGCTAATGCCTAGAGATCTAACCCCAACACTGACCTACAGTTAACACTAACCCTAACCCCTAATCCTAACCTTAAACCTGAACCATAAACCTAACCCTTAACCCTAACCCTATTCCTAACCCCCTAACCCTAACCCTAACTGTTAAGCCTCACCCTAACCCTTAACCCTGACTCTAACCCTAAACCTTAACCCTAACCCTGAACCCTAACCCTAAGCCTAACCCTTAACCCTAACCCTATCCCTTAACCCTAACCCCTAACCCTAACGCTAACCCCAACCCTAAACCTAACCCTGGCCCCCAACCTAGACTTAACACCTAACCCCTAACACTAACTCTAAACCTAACCACTAATCCCTAGCACCTGACCCTGACTCGAAACCTAACCCCTAACTCGAAACCCCTAACCCCAAACCTAACCCTAATTCTCACACTACTTCCATTCCCAGAGTGAAGCAAGCCTACAATACAGCCATGCCATGTGTGAGATGAGGCTCTGCCTGAGTCCTGCATGTAGGTTTTGTCCCAAGGCCCAGGGAATGATGTTGTGCTTTTGTGGTGACTCCGACCACACCCCTCTCACCGTAGATTAACCAGGTCCTGTGCCCTTAAACTGACCGCTAAATCTAAGCCCTACCACCAACCCTAACCTCTGACCCTGAACCTAAGCCCCGAGCCTAAAGCCCAACACTAACTCTAAACACTTACCCTAAACCTAATCCCTAACCCTAATGCTAACCCCTAAACGTAACTCTAACCACGAACAGTAAACCTAACCCTAACCTCTAACACAAACCCTAACACATAAATCTAGCCCTAAAACTAACCCTAACCCTTAACCCTAAACCTAAACCCTAACCATAACCCTTAACCTTAATCTTAACCGTTAACTCTCATGCTAACCTTTAATCCTAACCCTAATCCTAATCTTCAACCCTAAACCGAACACAACCCTAAACCTGTACCAAACCCTGACCCCTCATCTTAACCCTATCCGCAAACCTCAACCCCAAAACGAACTGTAACCGTTAAACCTAACAGTAACCTTAAACCGTAACCCTAATCTGTAACCCCATCCCCTCACCATAACACTACACTTCATCCTGAACCCTAACCATAATCCTAACCCTAAATCTAATTCTCAGACTTCTTGCTTTCTTAGAGTTTAGAAAGCCTGCAATCCTCCCGTGCCATGTGTGAAAGGAGGCTCTACCACTGTGTCCTGCATGAAATCCACGGGCCCATACCCAGAGTCCGATACAGTGGGTTCCCGGTGACAATCCCAGCCCCCTAACCTCCCCCCAGCCTAATGCCGACAGGGCCCGTGCGCTAAGCATAAATGATACCTTTAACAGATAACCCTAACCCTGAACATGGCACCTAACCCTGTTCCTATTTCTCCCCTTAACACGTAAACCTCACCGTGAGCCTAACTTTAACCTCTTAACGTAACGTTAATGCATAACCCATTCCCTGAGAACATCCCCTATCCCATAATTCTAACCCTATCTCCTAGTCATCACTGTAACACCTAATCCCTAACCCTAATTCTCCACCGCTAAGCCTAACCGTAACGCTGCCTACAACCCTAACACTGACAGGAACCCTTAGTTCTAACCCCAACGCTATGCCTAACAAAAGCCCTAACCCTTCACCCTTCACCCTAACCCCTAAGCATTACCCTAACCTTTAACCGTAATCTTAATCCTAACCATTAAACCTAACCCTAGCTCTTAAAGCTAACCCTAAACCTTACCCTCACGACTAGACCTAACCCTGACACTAACCTAACTCCTAACCCTAACCATAACCCCTAAAGCTAACCCTAACCCTGAACCCTAAACCTAACCCTAACACTGAACCTTCACTATATCCCTAACCCCTAAGCCTAATCCTAACTGTTAACCCTCACCCTAACACATAAACTGGACCATAACACTAAACATTAACCCTAACACTAAACTTTAACCCTAACCATAAGCCCAACACTTAACCCTAATACTATCCCCTAACCCTAAGACTAACCCTAAGCCCTAACCCTAAACCTAACCCTAACCCCAACCCTAACCCTTAATCTTGACCCTTACCATTAACCCTCACACTAACCCTAATCCTAATCTTTAACCATAAAGCTAACACTG
>NW_027182821.1:885000-892500 GCF_041146395.1 Eulemur rufifrons | reverse complement strand
CTAAACCCTAACCCTAAGCCCAACACTTAACCCTAATCCTATCCCTTAACCCTAACCCTAACCCTAATGCTAACCCCTAAACGTAGCCCTAACCGTCACCAGTAAACCTAACCCTAACCTCTAACACAAACCATAGCACATAACTCTAACCCTAAAACTAACCCTAACCCAAACCCTAACTCTATACCCTAACTCTTAACCTTAACCCTAAGCGTTAACTCTCACACTAACCTTTAATCCTAACCCTAATCCTAATCTTCAACCCTAAACCTAACACTTAACCCTAACTCTGTACCTAACCCTAACCCCTCATCTTAACCCTAACCGTAAACCTCAACTCTAAACCAAAGTGTAACCATTAAACCTAAGAGTAACCTTTAACCCTAACCCTATTCCATAACCCTAAGCCCTCACCCTAACACTAAACTTCATCCTTAACCCTAAACAGAATCCTAACCCTAAATCTAATTCTCAGACTTCTTGCATTCTTAGAGTTCAGAAAGCCTAAATCCTCCCATGCCATTCGTGAAAGGAGGCTCTACCACTGTGTCCTGCATGAAACCCACGGGCCCATACCCAGAGTATGATAGAGTGGGTTCCCGGGTACAATCCCAGTCCCCTAAACTCCCCCCGCCCGCCTAATGCAGACAGGGCCTGTGCGCTAAGCATAAACAATACCTTTAACAGATAACCCTAACCCTGAACATAACACCCAACCCTGTTCCTATTTCTCCCCTTAACACGTAAACCTCACCATGCGCCTAACTTTAACCTCTTATCCTAACGTTAATGCATAACCCATTTCCTGAGAACAACCCCTATCCCATAATTCTAACCCTATCTCCTAGTCATCACTGTGACACCTAATCCCTAACCCTAATTCTAAACCGCTAACCCTAACCGTAACCCTACCTACAACCCTAACACTGACAGTAACCCTTACCTCTAACCCCAACGCTATGCCTAACAAAAACCCTAACCCTTGACCCTAACCCTTCACCCTAACCCTTAAGCCTTACCCTAACCCTTAACCCTAATCCTAACCCTAACCATTAAACCTAACCCTAGCTCTTAAAGCTAACCCTAAACCTTACCCTCACGACTAGACCTAACTCTGACACTAACCTAACACCTAACCCTAACCAGAACCCCTAAAGCTAACCCTGAACCCTATCCCTAACCCTAGCAGTAAACTTTAACCCTAAACCTAAGCCCAAACCGTAACCCTAATCCTATCCTTTTACCCTAAAACTAACCCCTAAACCTAATCCCTATACCTCACCGTAACTCTAACCCCAATCCTAATTCTAACCATACCCCTTCATAAAACACTAACTCCTAACCGCTAACCCTGACACTAACCAAAAACACTAATCACTAATCCCTAACCCTAACGCTTAACCTTTACCCTAACCGTTAACCCTCACCACAAATCTTAACACTGACCCTAACCTTAACCTTTAACTCTAAGCCTAACCCTTAACCCTACAGTAAGGAAGACTCTTAATGCTAATGGGATCCCTTATCCCTAACCCTAACACTACAGCTAAAAATAACCCTAACCTTCGATCCTTAAACCTAACCCCTAACACTTACTTTAACCCCAAACCCTAACCCTAATCCTAAGCATTAAACGTAAGCCTATCTCTTAACCCTAACCCCTGCCCTTACCCTAACGCCTAGATCTAACCCTAAATCTAACCTACCGCCTAATCCTAACCTTAAGTCCTAATGCTAACTCTAACCCTGAACCCTAAACCTACCCGTAACCCTTAACACTAACCCTATCCTTGAACCTTAACCCTGACCCTAACCATTACCCGCACCCAAGCATTTAACCCTGACTCTACCCCTAATCCTTAATGATAACCCTAACGCTAAACCCTAACCCTAAGCCCAACACTTAACTCTAATCCTATCCCTTAACCCTAACCCTAATGCTAACCCCTAAACGTAACCCTCACCGTTACCAGTAAACCTAACCCTAACCTCTAACACAATCCATAGCACATAACTCTAACCCTAAAACGAACCCTAACCGTAACCCTAAACCTAAACCCTATCTCTTAACCTTAACCCTAAGCGTTAACTCTCACTCTAACCTTTAATCCTAACCCTAATCCTAATCTTCAACCCTAAACCTAACACTTAACCCTAACCCTGTACCAAACCCTAACCCCTCATCTTAACCCTAACCGTAAATCTCAACCCTAAACCAAATTGTATCCGTTAAACCTAAGAGTAACCTTTAACCCTAACCCTAATCCCTAAACCTAAGCCCTCACCCTAACACTAAACTTCATCCTTAACCCTAACCAGAATCCTAACCCTAAAT
The DNA here is from genome assembly GCF_041146395.1 of Eulemur rufifrons. NCBI lineage: Eukaryota > Metazoa > Chordata > Mammalia > Primates > Lemuridae > Eulemur > Eulemur rufifrons. The sequence continues at coordinate 890,165 of NW_027182821.1, read as the reverse complement.
CTAATTATCAGTCTTCTTGCTTTCTTAGAGTTTAGAAAGCCTGCAATCCTCCCATGCCATGCGTGAAAGGAGGCTCTACCACTGTGCCCTGCATGAAACCCACGGGCCCATACCCAGAGTATGATAGAGTGGGTTCCCGGGTACAATCCCAGCCCCCTAAACTCCCCCCACCCGCCTAATGCATACAGGGCCCGTGCGCTAAGCATAAACAATACCTTTAACAGAAAACCCTAACCCTGAACATAACACCGAACCCTGTTCCTATTTCTCCCCTTAACACGTAAACCTCACCGTGCGCCTAACTTTAACCTCTTATCCTAACGTTAATGCATAACCCATTTCCTGAGAACAACCCCATCCCATAATTCTAACCCTATCTCCTAGTCATCACTGTGACACCTAATCCCTAACCCTAATTCTAAACCGCTAACCCTAACCGTAACCCTACCTACAACCCTAACACTGACAGTAACCCTTACTTCTAACCCCAACGCTATGCCTAACACAAACCGTAACCCTAGACCCTAAACCTTCACCCTAACCCCTAAGCCTTACCCTAACCCTTAACCCTAATCCTAATCCTAACCATTAAACCTAACCCTACCTCTTAAAGCTAACCCTAAACCTTACCCTCACGACTAGACCTAACCCTGACACTAACCTAACACCTAACCCTAACCAGAACCCCTAAAGCTAACCCTGAACCCTATCCCTAACCCTAGCAGTAAACTTTAACCCTAAACCTAAGCCCAACCCGTAACCCTAATCCTATCCTTTTACCCTAAAAGTAACCGCTATACCTAACCGCTATACCTCACCCTAACTCTCACTCCAATCCGAATTCTAACCATACCCCTTCATAAAACACTAACTCCTAACCGCTAACCCTAACACTAACCAAAAACCCTAATCACTAATCCCTAACCCTAACGCTTAACCTTTACCCTAACCGTTAACCCTCACCCTAAATCTTAACACTGACCCTAACCTTAACCTTTAACTCTAAGCCTAATCCTTAACCCTACAGTAAGGAAGACCCTTAATGCTAATGGGATCCCTTATCCCTAACCCTAACACTACAGTTAAAAATAACCCTAACCTTTGATCCTTCAACCTAACCCCTAAAACTTTCCTTAACCCCAAACCCTAACCCTAATCCTAAGCATTAAACCTAACCCTATCTCTTAACCCTAACGCTAGCCCTTACCCTAACGCCTAGATCTAACCCTAAATGTAACCTACCGCCTAATCCTAACCTTAAGCCTTAATGGTAACTCTAACCCTGAACCCTAAACCTACCCATAACCCTTAACACTAACCCTATCCGTGAACCTAAATCCTGACCCTAACTATTACCCGCACCCAAGCATTTAACCCTGACCCTAACCCTAATCCTTAATGATAACCCTAACACTAAACCCTCACCCTAAGCCCAACACTTAACCCTAATCCTATCCCTTAACCTTAACCCTAACCTAACCCTAACACTAACCCTAACCCCAAACCTAACCCTAACCCTAACCCCTAACCCTAACCCTAACCCCTAACCCTAACCCTAACCCCTACCCAAACCCCAACCCTAACCCCTAACCCTAACGCTAACCCCTAACCCTAACCCTAACCCCTAACCCTAACCCTAACCTAACCCTAACCCAAACCTAACCCTAACCCTAACCCCTAACCCTAACCCTTACCTTTACCCTAACCCTTACCCTTACCCTTACCCTAACCCTAACCCTAACCCCTAACCCTAACCCTAACCCCTAACCCTAATCCCTAACCCCTACCCTAACCCTAACCCCTAACCCTAAACCTAACCCCTAACCCTAACCCTAAACCTAACCCCTAACCCTAACTCCTAACCCTAACCCCTGACCCTGACCCTGACCCCTGAACCTGACCCTGACCCTAACCCTAACCCTAACCCTAAACCCTAACCCTACCCCTAGCCCTAACCCGTAACCCTAACCCTAACCCCTAACCCTAACCCTAACTCTAACCCTGAACCCTAAACCTACCCGTAACCCTTAACACTAACCCTATCCGTGAACCTTAACCCTGACCCTAAACATTACCCGCACCCAAGCATTTAACCCTGACCCTAACCCTAATCCTTAATGCTAACCCTAACACTAAACCCTAACCCTAAGCCCAACACTTATCCCTAATCCTATCCCTTAACCCTAACCCTAACCCTAATGCTACCCCCTAAACGTAACCCTAACCGTGACCAGTAAACCTAACCGTAACCTATAACACAAACCATAGCACATAACTCTAATCCTAAAACTAACCCTAACCCTAACCCTAACCCTGACCCTAAACCCTAACTCTGAACCTTAACCCTAAGCGTTAACTCTCACGCTAACCTTTAATCCTAACCCTAATCCTAATCTTCAACCCTAAACCTAACACTTAACCCTAACCCTGTACCAAACCCTAACCCCTCATCTTAACCCTAACCGTAAACCTCAACCCTAAACCAAAGTGTAACCGTTAAACCTAAGAGTAACCTTTAACCCTAACCCTAATCCCTAACCCTAAGCCCTCACCCTAACACTAAACTTCATCCTTAACCCTAACCAGAATCCTAACCCTAAATCTAATTCTCAGACTTCTTGCTTTCTTAGAGTTTAGAAAGCCTGCAATCCTCCCATGCCATGCGTGAAAGGAGGCTCTACCACTGTGTCCTGCATGAAACCCACGGGCCCATACCCAGAGTATGATAGAGTGGGTTCCCCGGTACAATCTCAGCCCCCTAAACTCCCCACGCCCACCTAATGGAGACAGGGCCCGTGCGCTAAGCATAAACAATACCTTTAACAGATAACCCTAACCCTGAACATAACACCCAACCCTGTTCCTATTACTCCCCTTAACACGTAAACCTCACCGTGCGCCTAACTTTAACCTCTCATCCTAACGTTAATGCATAACCCATTTCCTGAGAACAACCCCTATCCCATAATTCTAACCCTATCTCCTAGTCATCACTGTGACACCTAATCCCTAACCCTAATTCTAAACCGCTAACCCTAACCGTAACCCTACCTACAACCCTGACACTGACAGTAACCCTTACTTCTAACCCCAACGCTATGGCTAACAAAAAACCTAACCCTTGACCCTAACCCTTCACCCTAACCCCTAAGCCTTACCCTAACCCTTAACCCTAATCCTAATCCTAACCATTAAACCTAACCCTAGCTCTTAAAGCTAACCCTAAACCTTACCCTCACGACTAGACCTAACCCTGACACTAACCTAACACCTAACCCTAACCAGAACCCCTAAAGCTAACCCTGAACCCTATCCCTAACCCTAGCAGTAAACTTTAACCCTAAACCTAAGCCCAGCCCGTAACCCTAATCCTATCCTTTTACCCTAAAACTAACCCCTAAACCTAACCCCTATACCTCACCCTAACTCTAACCCCAATCCTAATTCTAACCATACCCCTTCATAAAACACTAACTCCTAACCGCTAACCCTAACACTAACCAAAAACCCTAATCATTAATCCCTAACCCTAACGCTTAACCTTTACCCTAACCGTTAACCCTCACCACAAATCTTAACCCTGACTCTAACCTTAACCTTTAACTCTAAGCCTAACCCTTAACCCTACAATAAGGAAGACCCTTAATGCTAATGGGATCCCTTATCCCTAACCCTAACACTACAGCTAAAAATAACCCTAACCTTTGATCCTTAAACTTAACCCCTAACACTTACTTTAACCCCAAATCCTAACCCTAATCCTAAGCATTAAACCTAACCCTATCTCTTAACCCTAACGCTAGCCCTTACCCTAACGCCTAGATCTAACCCTAAATCTAACCTACCGCCTAATCCTAACCTTAAGCCCTAATGATAACTCTAACCCTGAACCCTAAACCTACCCGTAACTCTTAACACTAACCCTATCCGTGAACCTTAACCCTGACCCTAACCATTACCCGCACCCAAGCATTGAACCGTGACCCTACCACTAATCCTTAATGCTAACCCTAACACTAAACCCTAACCCTAAGCTCAACACTTATCCCTAATCCTATCCCTTAACCCTAACCCTAACCCTAATGCTACCCCCTAAACGTAACCCTAAGCGTCACCAGTAAACCTAACCCTAACCTCTAACACAAACCATAGCACATAACTCTAACCCTAAAACTAACCCTAACCCTAACCCTAACCCTAAACTCTAACTCTTAACCTTAACCCTAAGCGTTAACTTTACGCTAACCTTTAATCCTAACCCTAATCCTAATCTTCAACCCTAAACCTAACACTTAACCCTAACCCTGTACCAAACCCTAACCCCTCATCTTAACCCTAACCGTAAACCTCAACCCTAAACAAAAGTGTAACCGTTAAACCTAAGGGTAACCTTTAACCCTAAACATAATCCCTAACCCTAAGCCCTCACCCTAACACTAAACTTCATCCTTAACCCTAACCAGAATCCTAACCCTAAATCTAATTCTCAGACTTCTTGCTTTCTTAGAGTTTAGAAAGCGTGCAATCCTCCCATGCCATGCGTGAAAGGAGGCTCTACCACTGTGTCCTGCATGAAACCCACGGGCTCATACCCAGAGTATGATAGAGTGCGTTCCCGGGTACAATCCCAGCCCACTAAACTCCCCCCGCCCGCCCAATGCAGACAGGGCCCGTGCCCTAAGCATAAACAATACCTTTAACAGATAACCCTAACCCTGAACATAACACCCAACCCTCTTCCTATTTCTCCCCTTAACACGTAAACCTCACCGTGCGCCTAACTTTAACCTCTTATCCTAACGTTAATGCATAACCCATTTCCTGAGAACAACCCCTATCCCATAATTCTAACCCTATCTCCTAGTCATCACTGTGACACCTAATCCCTAACCCTAATTCTAAACCGCTAACCCTAACCGTAACCCTACCTACAACCCTGACACTGACAGTAACCCTTACTTCTAACCCCAACGCTATGCCTAACAAAAACCCTAACCCTTGACCCTAACCCTTCACCCTAACCCCTAAGCCTTACCCTAACCCTTAACCCTAATCCTAATCCTAACCATTAAACCTAACCCTAGCTCTTAAAGCTAACCCTAAACCTTACCCTCATTACTAGACCTAATCCTGACACTAACCTAACACCTAACCCTAACCAGAAC